>NC_136968.1:391038-396038 GCF_032717465.1 Coenobita brevimanus | reverse complement strand
AAGGAAGGAAGGATGGATGGAAGGATGAAGGAAAGAAGGAAGAATGGAAGAAAGGAAGGAAGGAAGGAGAGACGGAAGGAAGGAAGGAGGGAAGGAAAGAAGGAAAGTTAGAGAAATGAGGCTTCAAGTCTTGCATGTTGGAGAGAGAGAGAGAGAGAAAGAGAGAGAGAGAGAGAGAGAGGGGGGTGGGAGGGCGTGGTTGGTCTATTATAACCGCTATGAGGCAAGCAAAAAGTTATATCAGATCTTTCAAAGTTACCTCACCTCTCTCTCTCTCTCTATCTATCTATTAACCTTGTCTACCTGTCTCTCTCTCTCTCAATCTGTCTATCTATCCATATTCTTAACACCCTACCCCCTTCTCTCTCTCTCTCTCTCTCTTTACTTACGTTTCTCTCTCTCTCTCTCTCTCTCTCTCAACGTTGGAGAAAGTGTGTGACTCGTAGTGTGAAGAGTGGTTTGTGTGCGTACGTGAATGTGTACAGGCATGTGCGTATGTGCGTATTAGTAATGGTAGTTGTGACAATTTACTTACAGACAAAATACACACAGACAGAAACGTACATGAATACATACATACATAAACATACAGTACACATGAACGCACACAAGCACAATCTATGCTCTTCACACACACACACACACACACAGTCTAGCGAATCTAACAGTCCCTTACAATGGGGTCAGGAGTGGTCAGAGGAATGTGGTGGTTGTGGTGGTGGTGGTAGTTGTAGTTGTGGTGGTGGTGGTAGTTGTTGTAGTTGTGGTGTGGTGGTGGTGGTTGTGGTAGTTGTACTTGTAGTGGTGGGTGTGGTGGTGGTGGTTGTGGTAGTTGTATTTGTGGTGGTGGTAGTGGTGGGTGTGGTGGTGGTGGAGGTAGTTGTTGTAGTTGTGGTGGTGGTGGTTGTGGTGATGGTGGTGGTGGCTGTGGTGGTGGTGGTGGTTGTGGTAGTTGTAGTTGTGGTGGTGGTAGTGGTGGTTATGGTGGCAGTGTTTGTAGTAGATCAATTAATGTCTATCAATATTATCTCTCTCTCTCTCTCTCTCCCCCCACCCAGTTAACGGCATCTCAAAACCTGTTCCGCAAATATGTACACACGTATGTATGTATGTATGTACGCAATGCAACCTATGTATGTATTTATGTGCACACAGTTTATGTATGTACTTGTATACCCTGTTTAACGTAGAAACAAATGCATGTACGTATGTATGTATGTGTGTGTATCTATTTATGTATGTATGTGCGTATGTATCTATTTATGTATGTATGTGCGTATGTATCTATTTATGTATGTATGTGTGTATGTATCTTTATGTATGTGTGTATGTATCTATTTATGTATGTGTATGTATCTATGTATGTATGTGTATGTATCTATGTATGTATGTATCAACGTATGTATGTATGTATGTATGTATGGCTGTGTGTATGTATGTATTTATGAGTATGTTTATATATGTATGTATGCATTTTCACGTCTACATGTGTCTAGGAATATATGTACGTATGTTGAGGCTGTGTGTGTGTGTGTGTGTGTGTGTGTGTGTGTGTGTGTGTGTGTGTGTGTGTGTGTGTGGTTAGTATGAGAGAGAGAGAGTGTGTGTGTGTAGTTAGTATGGGAGAGAGAGAGAGAGTGTGTGTGTAGTTAGTATGAGAGAGAGAGAGAGAGAGAGAGAGAGAGAGAGAGAGAGAGAGAGAGAGAGAGAGAGCGGCTATCACAACTTTCTCAAGTTTCTGACTGCGAGGAAAAAGTTAAGGTAAAGCCTCCTCTCTCTCTCTCTCCCTCCCTTCCTCCCTCTCTCTCTCCCTCCCTCCCCCTCTCTCTCTCTGTCTCTCTCTCCCTCTCTCGTTATAACATCCATCTTTGTATCTTGGTCTATCTATTTATCTATCTATTTATGTAACTATAATTATCTGATTACCATCTTTATGCTCTCTCTCTCTCTCTCTCTCCTTCCTTCATTCCTTTCTTCCCTCCTCCCTTCCTTCCTTCCATCCTTCACTTTCCCTTCCACCCTTCTTCGTCTCTCTCTCTCTCTCTCCCTTTCCTTCATTCCTTTCTTCCCTCCTCCCTTCTTTCCATCCTTCACTCCCTCCCTTCCACCCTCCTTCGTCTCTCCCTCTCTCTCATGAACCATAACCGCTCCCTCACTTTCCCTTAATATTCATACGCACACGAGAGAGAGAGAGAGAGAGAGAGAGAGAGAGGGAGAGAGAATTCCATCACGTTCTTATGACATGATTACGTGTGTGTGTGTGTGTGTGTGTGTGTGTGTGTGTGTTAACAACAGACGGACAGACAGACATATACCGGGAGACGTACACGAACAGATCAGCGCGCACACACACACACACACACACACACACACACACACACAGCTATATCTATCTATCTTTATACAGTGATAGATAGAACAGACAGGTAGATAACTGGATAGATAGATAGATAGATGGATGGATGGATGGATGGATAGATAGATAGATGGATGGATGGATAGATAGATGGATGGATGGATGGATAGATAGATGGATGGATGGATGGATGGATGGATAGATGGATGGATGGATTGATAGATAGAAAGATAGAAAGATAGATAGATGGATGGATAGATAGATAGATGGATGGATGGACAGACAGACAGATAGATAAATGGATGGATGGCTGGGTCGATAGATAGATAGATGGATGGATGGATGGATGGATAGATAGAAAGATAGATAGATAGACAGACAGACCGATAGATATAAAAGCAGATGGTATAGCCAAGGGTAATAATGGATATAGTAACTCAAGAACATAAATAATAAAATATCTTAAAAAATAAATCAATCAAACACAGGTGATAAGAACTTGCAATCTCTCTCTTCAATCAGTCTTAATACTTTCAAGGCTGAATCACCGAGAATAAGTTGTTAAGTCTCTCTCTCTCTCTCTCTCTCTCTCCAATCATTCTTTCCAGAGCACCTTTCCCATTTCTTCCCCCCCCCTCTCTCCCTCCCCCCCTCTCTCTCTCTCCATTCACTCCTTTTCTTTTTCACTCCCCCCATCTCTCTCTCCAATCACTCCTTCCATAGCACTTCTCTCTCTCTCTCTCTCCATTCGCTCTTTCCATTGCACTCCTATCTTCTCTCTCCATTCACTCTTTCCGTAGCACTCCTTTCTTCTCTCTCTCTCTCTTCATTCACTCTTTCCATTGCACTCCTATCTTCTCTCTCTCCCTCTCTCCATTCACTCCTTCCATAGCACTCCTTTTCTTTCTCTCTCTCTCTCTTTTCATTCTCTCCTTCCATAGCACTCCTTTTCTTTCTCTCTCTTCATTCTCTCCTTCCATAGCACTCCTTTTCTTCTCTCTCTTTCTCTCCATTCATTTTCCATAGTACTCTTTTTCCCTCTCTCTCTCTCTCTCTCTCTCTCTCTCTCTCTCTCTCACCTGGCATATCGTCGGCTCAGCGTCCTAGCGAAGGTAAACATCGGCCCCCCCCAGTTCCTACCACCACAATCGCTACCACAATCGCCACTACCACAATCCCTACTGGGCGCCCCGTAGTACAGATGGTTGTAGAGGTGGAAATGTTGGTGATTGTGGTAGTCCAAGGCTACGGGGTTAAGCGAATGGTGGTAGGTGGGCGTGGAATGTTGGTTGATTGGGCTGGAATGCTGGTTGATTGGGCTGGAATGTTGGTTACTTGGGTTAGAATGCTGGTTGATTGGGCTAGAATGCTGGTTGATTGGGCTGGAATGCTGGTTGATTGGGCTGGAATGCTGGTTGCTTGGGCTGGAATGTTGGTTGATTGGGCTGGAATGTTGGTTGCTTGGGCTGGGATGTTGGTTGCTTGGGCTGGAATGTTGGTTGATTGGGCTGGAATGGTGGTAGTTGGGGTCGATCGGATTGCGGTGGGCAGGATCGGGATGTTGGTAGTTTGACGGCGAATTTTGGTAGCTGGGGAGGTTGTTTGGGTCCGGATGTTGGTTGCTTGGATGTTGGTAGTTGTGGTTGTCTTCTTCCAACTCAACCGGAAGGAGCGACTCAAGCATGTGGATTTTTAGCATGATGGTGGTAGTTGTGGTAGGAATGTTGGTAGTTGTGGTAGGAATGTTGGTAGTTGCGGTAGGAATGTTGGTAGTTGCGGTAGGAATGTTGGTAGTTGCGGGGGGAATGTTGGTAGTTGCGGAGGGAATGTTGGTAGTTGTGGTAGGGATGTTGATAGTTCTGGTAGGGATGTTGGTAGTTGCGGGAGGAATGTTGGTAGTTGTGGTGGTAATGCTGGTAGTTGTGGTAGGGATGTTGGTAGTTGTGGTGGTAATGTTGGTAGTTGGAGGAATTGTGGTAGTAGCAACGGAGGGAGCCTTGTGGTAATGTTGGTAGTTGTGGTGGTGATGGTGGTAGGGATGGTGGTAGTTGTGGTAGGAATGGTGGTAGTATGGAGGGCATGGCTTGGGAATGTTGGTTACTTTCCCAACTACCACAATCGAGAAATATCTTTAATATTCACAGTCTCACTATCTTTAATATTCACACTTTCTCACTATCTTTAATTGTCACACTTTCTCACTATCTTTAATTGTCACACTTTCTCACTATCTTTAATTGTCACACTTTCTCACTATCTTTAATTATCACACAAATCATTTTCACTTTCAACACTATCTTTAAAATTCTCTCTTTCATTCTTCACTATCTTTAATTTTCACACATTTTTTACTCAGCTGGGAAAACGTCTCGCTGTCTATCTATCTATCTATTGCCAGACGCCTCAATCCCGTTTGGGGTGGCCACAAACAAATCGCCTCCACGTCGCCCTGTCCCCCGCTTTCTCACTATCTTTAATTCACTCTCTCACATTCTCTTTCAGTAATTCTCTCTGCTTAATTCTGTCTCTATCTTTAATATTAATGTCATTATCTTTAACAGCTTTCTCTCTTTAATTATCTCACATTCAGTACTATCTTTCTCTTACTATCTTTATTCCGGTCTCATATTTGCTATAATTATTT
>NC_136968.1:373538-386038 GCF_032717465.1 Coenobita brevimanus | reverse complement strand
CAGACAGAAAAAGAATGATAAAAGGTGAAGGAAGAAGTAGGCAGCACTACATCAAGTGGGTGGATGAAGTGAGAAATAGGAAGAGAGGAGGGCAGGCACAGAAAAAGAATGATACAGGCTAAGGAAGAAGTAGGCAGCACTACATCAAGTGAGCGGATGATGGTCGCCACCACCTACCACTACTGAGGGATACTGCAAGGGATAAATCGCTTAGGAAGATATGTTAGGGAATATCCAAAGCCAAGCTGGTGTATTATTATAGGAAAGGGGCTGATACTGAGAGAGAGAGAGAGAGAGAGAGAGAGAGAGAGAGAGAGAGAAATGATGTATTTCCTATAACAATCGAAAATGAGAGAGAGAGAAAGAGAGAGAGAGAGAGAGAGATGTATTTCCTATAACAATCGAAAATGAGAGAGAGAGAGAGAGAGAGAGAGAGAGAGAGAGAGAGAGATTCTGAAATAAATCAGCTACCCTTCAATCCTTAAGTTTTCTTTGATAAGCACTTGAAGGAAAACGGGAAAATTTATGGCAAGCTTGTGTAGGCTTTGTGTGTGTGTGTGTGTGTGTGTGTGTGTGTGTGTGTAATTCACCGGGTCGGTCAGGATCACATGATGGTCGTGATCGTCAGCTTTTACCCTCCCGGAAGGGAGCTGAGAGCTCATATAGTCCGATCTAAGGGCAAGGCTGTGACCTTCACACACGCACACACCCGTCCCCTTGATCCAGGGGGACAGTAACCACCCACTTCGTCAGTGAAACTTTTCGCAACCTGAGCGAGGCGCGAACTCCCGTCCACCAGTTGGCAAGCGAGAACGTTACCACTGCACCAGCGAGTGTGTGTGTGTGTGTGTGTGTGTGTGTGTGTGTGTGTGTGTGTGTGAGTTACATAGATACACAGACCACACAGACCTTACGGTCCCTACGAGGTGGTCCGGCCTTAATCCTAATATAGTGCACAGGAGCAGGAGAAAAGGATAGCACAGCAGAAGGCTCTCTCCCCCACCCTCCAGACCCTCCGGCATTTACCGTACAGGAAACAAGAGAGGAAGTAATACCTTGCAGGAATGAAACACCTGAAGGAATTTTATAGGATCGGCAGAAAGTAGAATAATATGGAAAAGGAACATTGGGGCAAACAACCACATACTTACTCTATGCATGCAATTATTTTTTAAATCAAAAGATGAATAGAATGTTTAACTATTATATATATCCTAAATACTGTCTGTGTCTAACAGAGAGAGAGAGAGAGAGAGAGAGAGAGAGAGAGAGAGAGAGAGAGAGAGAGAGAGAGAAATAATGAAACCAAGGAACGAAAGGAAGAAGGAATGAACGAGAGAGAGAGAGAGAGAGAGAGAGAGAGAGAGAGAGAGAGAGAGAGAGAGAGAGAGAGAGAGAGAGAGAGAGAGAGAGAGAAATAATGAAACCAAGGAACGAAAGGAAGAAGGAATGAACGAGAGAGAGAGAGAGAGAGAGAGAGAGAGAGAGAGAAATAATGAAACCAAGGAACGAAAGGAAGAAGGAATGAACGAGAGAGAGAGAGAGAGAGAGAGAGAGAGAGACCAGGGAAACAGTAGTGGAGGGTAAAATTAACCTTTCCTCCCTCCTTCTAGGTAAACAGATAGATAGAAAAATAGATAGATGATAGATATAGATTGACAGATAGATAGATGGATAGAAAGGTTGAGAGAGAAACAGATAGATAGAAAAATAGACAAATGAAGAAAGATATTGAGAGAGAGAGAGAGAGAGAGAGAGAGAGAGAAATAGAATTAGAAAGGTAGAGACTGATAGATAGATGGACAGAAATAGATAGACAATATATAAACAGCAAAATAGATAAAATCGCTTAGAGACTGATAGATAGACAGATAGATAGAAAATGAGATAATGGAGATATAAATAGATACAGATGGAGATAGATAGATTGATAGATAGACAGATAGATAGATAGGAATAAATTACATATACTTTGTCCGTAACAATAGATTTAACACTGGAATATGATGCTAGTCACGAAGAAGTGCTATGGAGTGCATGCCAAGTCGAAATAGCACTTAAAGGCACTTCTTCGTGACTAGCATCATATTCTGTTAATCTACTGTTACGGCTCAATGGCAGAAAGACTGATGTTACGGCTCTACATCCTTCCCATAGCACTTCTTCGTGACTAGCATCATATTCTAGTGCTAATCTATTAATTTTAGGCCAAGTTAGAGTGAACAGAGTGTAGTAGTAGTAGGAGGGAGAGAGAGAGAGAGAGAGAGAGAGAGAGACAGAGAGAGAGAGAGAGACTAACCAGGGAAACAGTACTGAGGGATATAATTAACCTCTCTCTCTCTCTCTCTTCCATCCTTCCATTTTTTTTCTCTCTCTCTCTCTCTTCCATCCTTCCATTCTCTCTCTCTCTTTCATCCTTTCTTCATTTCCTCCTTCCTTTACATCTCTCTCTCTCTCTCTCTCATATTCTTCCTTTCTTCATTCACTTCCTCCTTCCTTTCACCTTCATCTCTCTCTCTCTCTCTCTCTCTCTCTCTCATATTCTTCCTTTCTTTATTCATTTTCTCCTTCCTCTTACCATCATCTCTCTCTCTCTCTCTCTCTCTCTCTCTCTCTCTTGCCAGTGAGAGAGAAAGTATTGACCTTTGATCTTGTTTACCCTCCCACCTGACCTGACAGAGAGAGAGAGAGAGAGAGAGAGAGAGAGAGAGAGAGAGAGAGAGAGAGAGAGAGAGAGAGAGAGTGAATAAAGGAAGGAAGAAAGAAAGGATGTTAGGTAGGCAGCATTGTTGGAAGGAAGGAGGAAGGGAAGCAAGGAAGGAAGGTAGAAGGGAGGGAAGGAGGGAAGGAAGGAAGAAGGGAAGGAAGGTAGAAGGGAAGGAAGAAAGAAAGGAAGGAAGGAAAAAAGAAGGGAAGGAAGGAGGGAAGAAGGCAAGGAAGAATGGAGGGAAGGAGGGAGGGGAAGAAGGAAGGAAGGAAGGATGGAGAAATGTAGGGATGAAGGAAGGAAGGAGAGAAGAAAAGAAGGAAGGAAAAGAAATGAGGAAGGAATGAAGGAAACAATCCTATCAATGCAATGGTAAGATGTAACAGACTAAATCGGTAAGGAAGAGGTGTTAGGGATAAGCGTGAATAATAGACATGAATAATTGTTTCACTTTCACTCTTGTCTTGATTTACGGAGATATTTACATGATTGCTGGGCGGGACTCTCTCTCTCGCTCTCTCTCTCTCTCTCTCTCTCTCTCTCTCTCTCTCACTCACTGTCTATCTATTTATTTTCCTCTCCTTCCTTGCATCTCTCTCTCTCTATCTATCTATCTGTCTGTTTGTCTATCTACCTCATTCCCTCCCTCCCTCCCTCTCTCTCTTATTGACCTCCCTCCCTCCTCTTCTCTCTCTCGTTTCTTCCTTCCTTCCCTCCAGTCTCTCTCTCTCTCCTTTCCTCCCTACCTCCCCTCTTCCTTCCTTCCCTCAAATCCCTCCTTTTCTCTCTCCTTCCTTCCCTCCCTCCCTCCCTCCTTTTTCCTTCCTTTCTTCCTTCTTTTCATCATCCTTTTTCTTTCCTTCCTTCTCTCCCTTTCATTCCCTCCTTCTTTCGTTCTCTCCTTCCTTGTTTCATTCCCTCCTTCTCTCTATCCTTCCTTCCTACTTCTCTTCGTTCCCTCCCTTCCTTCTCTCCCTCCTTCCTTTCTTCCTTCCTTCCTTCCCTCCTCCCTTCCTTGTTTCCTTCTTCGCTTCCTTCTCTCCCTCCTTGCTCCCTTCCTTCCCTCTTCTCTTTTTCCCTCCCTTGTTTCCTTCCTTCCCTCCTTGCTCCCTTCCTTCCCTCCCTTGTTTCCTTCCTTCCCTCTTCTCTTCTCTCCCTTGTTTCCTTCCTTCCTCCCTTGCTCCCTTCCTTCCCTCTTCTCTTCCTTCCTCCCTTCCTTCCCTCTTCTCTTCCTTCCTCCCTTGTTTCCTTCTTCCCTCCTTGCTCCCTTCCTTCCCTCTTCTCTTCCTTCCTTGCTCCCTTCCTTCCCTCCCTTGTTTCCTTCCTTCCCTCCCTTGTTTCCTTCCTTCCCTCCCTTGTTTCCTTCCTTCCCTCCTTGCTCCCTTCCTTCCCTCTTCTCTTCCTTCCCTCCCTTGTTTCCTTCTTCCCTCCTTGCTCCCTTCCTTCCCTCTTCTCTTCCCTCCCTCCCTCGCCCTCTTATTTAAAGGGAATTATCGGGTACCAAAATAACTAACCCCTTCTCTCCCTCTCTCTCTCTCCCTCCCTCTCTCTCTCTCTCTTCCATCGATCTCACTTTCCACTTTTCCTCACCTTCTTTCCTTCCCTCTCTCCTTCTTTCCTCCCTCCTTCCTACTCCTTTCTTCCCTCCCACCCTCTCTCCCTATTTCCTTCCTTCCTTCTTTCCCTCCTCTCCATGCATCCCTTCCTTCCGTTTCCTTCATTCTTTCCTCCCTCCTTCCTCCTACCTTCTCTCCTTCCTTCCCTTTGCTTCCTTCTTTCCTCCCTCCTTCCTTCCCTCCCACCCTCTCTCCTTCTTCCTTCCTTCTCTCCTTTTTTCCTCCCTCCTTCTTCCTTTTCCTCCTACCTTCCCTTTGTTTCCTTCTTTCCTCCCTCCTTCCTCCCACTCTCCCTCCTTCCTTCCCTTTGCTTCCTTCTTTCCTCCCTCCTTCCTTCTTCCTCCCACTCTCCCTCCTTCCTTCCTTCCCTTTGCTTCCTTCTTTCCTCCTTCCTTCCTTCTTCCTCCCATTCTCCCTCCTTCCTTCCTTCTCTCCTTCACCACATCAAACGTATTTATGTCAATGATATTCGAATTACACCCTGAGACACCTATTCTATCTATCTACATTATATCTATCTATTTATGCTATCTATCTATATCTACTTATGCTATCTATCTATTTTATCTATCTACCTATTATATCTACTTGTGCTATCTATCTAATATTTATCTACTGGTTATTCTATCTATCAGTCTCACTCCTATCTATCTATCGCTATCTATTTATCGACCCGCTTAATACGCCATATCTATCTATGCATCTATCGTCTATCTAATACCTATATAAACATCTTGACTATCTACTCCATATCTATCACTTGTCTATCTATCTATCTATCTATCCATCCATCGATTTTTATATTCTATCTATCCACTATCTGTCTAATTATCTATCTATCTATCTATCTACTTAAATTTTTAAAGATATCTCTACAATTAAAGACAGAGGAACAGACAGTGAGAGAGTTAACATGACTATAATGAGCCTGATTAGAGATAGTTTTAAATGAGAGAGAGAGAGAGAGAGAGAGAGAGAGAGAGAGAGAGTGAATGTATGGGTGGAGGACCATTCTCTCTCTCTCTCTCTCTCTCTCTCTAGCTCAATACTCCTATGTTGCATCAATAGTACTTGTAATTGCATATGAGAGAGAGAGAGAGAGAGAGAGAGAGAGAGAGAGAGAGAGAGAGAATTTCATAGTTTTACAGACAGGTAAATACATGGTTAGATAGATAGATAGATAGAGAGAGAGAGAGAGAGAGAGAGAGAGAGAGAGAGAGAGAGAGAGAGAGAGAGAGAGAGAGAGAATATTATAGTTTTATAGACAGGTAAACAGACAGGTAGAGAGAGAGAGAGAGAGAGAGAGAGAGAGAGAGAGAGAGAGAGAGAGAGAATTTTATATTTTTATAGAGAGTTATATAGAGAGTTAGAGAGAGAGAGAGAGAGAGAGAGAGAGAGAGAGAGAGAGAGAGAGATTTTTATATTTTTATAGAGAGTTATACAGAGAGAGAGAGAGAGAGAGAGAGAGAGAGAGAGAGAGAGAGAGAATTTTATAGTTTTATAGACAGGTAAACAGACAGGTAGGTAGGTAGGTAGGTAGAGAGAGAGAGAGAGAGAGTTAATTTTATAGTTTTAAAGACACAAGTAGACAGATGGAGAGAGAGAGAGAGAGAGAGAGAGAGAGAGAGAGAGAGAGAGAGAGAGAGAGAGAGAATTTTATAGTTTTATAGACAAGTAGACAGATGGAGAGAGAGAGAGAGAGAGAGAGAGAGAGAGAGAGAGAGAAATCAATCAGTGAGCGAACATAAAAGACGCTGATTGAAGGGAAATGACAAACTTTCCTTCATTACGGGCCAGGCTCCTGTGACCCACTGAACACCAACGATGCATTGGCAACAATTATCCATGTGAACGATACGTTTTGAAACGCGAGGCCTGAGAGAGAGAGAGAGAGAGAGAGAGAGAGGTAATTTTAGTGTTTTATGGACAGGTAAATAGATGAATAGAAAGAGAGAGAGAGAGAGAGAGAGAGAGAGGTAATTTTAGTGTTTTATGGACAGGTAAATAGATGAATAGAAAGAGAGAGAGAGAGAGAGAGAGAGAGAGGTAATTTTAGTGTTTTATGGACAGGTAAATAGATGAATAGAAAGAGAGAGAGAGAGAGAGAGAGAGAGAGAGAGGTAATTTTAGTGTTTTATGGACAGGTAAATAGATGAATAGAAAGAGAGAGAGAGAGAGAGAGAGAGAGAGAATTTTATAGTTTTATAGACATGTAAATAGATAGATACTGATAGATATAGATGAAGAGAGAGAGAGAGAGAGAGAGATTTTATAGTTTTATAGACATGTAAATAGATAGATACTGATAGATATAGATGAAGAGAGAGAGAGAGAGAGAGAGAATTTTAGTCATATGTAAATAGATAGATACTGATAGATATAGATAGATGAATAGAGAGAGAGAGAGAGAGAGAGAGAGAGAGAGAGAGAGAGAGAGAGAGAGAAACGAACGATACATTATGTAAACCACATCGATATATTCAGAATCAATTACAGGTGAACGATACATTCTGATACGATGCTAATGAGCTGGAAAGGAGGTAAAGGAAAACAGGCGATGTATTATGGGAAACAAATTGATATATTAATGACGTGGGAATGATGGACAGGTGAGCGAAACATTGCGACACACGAGGACAACGGGGAAAGAAAGGTCTGAGAGAGAGAGAGAGAGAGAGAGAGAGAGAGAGAGAGAGAGAGAGAGAGAGAGAGAGAATTAAGAACTATAAAAACTGCTAGAGCGTAAATTGTGATGACAGACGATGCATTCTGATATATTAACTCAAAAACTCAAAAAATCAATTTATCTGATTTATTCGATTTTTTTTTAATTTCTTGATTTCTCTGTGTATTATACCGCTAACATTTCAAAAGTAATCCAGTGAATACTGTATACTTCCTGTCTGGTAGTGGCTGAGTTGCTAGTGGTAATACACACAGCATATTGCTGTTCAAGTGCTGTGTGTACACTGCTGGTAGTGGCTCAGTTGTCACTGGTAATACACACAGCATATTGCTGTTCAAGTGCTGTGTGTACACTGCTGGTAGTGGCTCAGTTGTCACTGGTAATACACACAGCATATTGCTGTTCAAGTGCTGTGTGTACATTGCTGGTAGTGGCTCAGTTGTCACTGGTAATACACACAGCATATTGCTGTTCAAGTGCTGTGTGTACACTGCTGGTAGTGGCTCAGTTGTCACTGGTAATACACACAGCATATTGCTGTTCAAGTGCTGTGTGTACACTGCTGGTAGTGGCTCAGTTGTCACTGGTAATACACACAGCATATTGCTGTTCAAGTGCTGTGTGTACACTGCTGGTAGTGGCTCAGTTGTCACTGGTAATACACACAGCATATTGCTGTTCAAGTGCTGTGTGTACACTGCTGGTAGTGGCTCAGTTGTCACTGGTAATACACACAGCATATTGCTGTTCAAGTGCTGTGTGTACACTGCTGGTAGTGGCTCAGTTGTCACTGGTAATACACACAGCATATTGCTGTTCAAGTGCTGTGTGTACACTGCTGGTAGTGGCTCAGTTGTCACTGGTAATACACACAGCATATTGCTGTTCAAGTGCTGTGTGTACACTGCTGGTAGTGGCTCAGTTGTCACTGGTAATACACACAGCATATTGCTGTTCAAGTGCTGTGTGTACACTGCTGGTAGTGGCTGAGTTGCTAGTGGTAATACACACAGCATATTGCTGTTCAAGTGCTGTGTGTACACTGCTGGTAGTGGCTGAGTTGTCACTGGTAATACACACAGCATATTGCTGTTCAAGTGCTGTGTGTACACTGCTGGTAGTGGCTCAGTTGTCACTGGTAATACACACAGCATATTGCTGTTCAAGTGCTGTGTGTACACTGCTGGTAGTGGCTCAGTTGTCACTGGTAATACACACAGCATATTGCTGTTCAAGTGCTGTGTGTACACTGCTGGTAGTGGCTCAGTTGTCACTGGTAATACACACAGCATATTGCTGTTCAAGTGCTGTGTGTACACTGCTGGTAGTGGCTCAGTTGTCACTGGTAATACACACAGCATATTGCTGTTCAAGTGCTGTGTGTACACTGCTGGTAGTGGCTCAGTTGTCACTGGTAATACACACAGCATATTGCTGTTCAAGTGCTGTGTGTACACTGCTGGTAGTGGCTCAGTTGTCACTGGTAATACACACAGCATATTGCTGTTCAAGTGCTGTGTGTACACTGCTGGTAGTGGCTGAGTTGCTAGTGGTAATACACACAGCATATTGCTGTTCAAGTGCTGTGTGTACACTGCTGGTAGTGGCTCAGTTGTCACTGGTAATACACACAGCATATTGCTGTTCAAGTGCTGTGTGTACACTGCTGGTAGTGGCTCAGTTGTCACTGGTAATACACACAGCATATTGCTGTTCAAGTGCTGTGTGTACACTGCTGGTAGTGGCTCAGTTGTCACTGGTAATACACACAGCATATTGCTGTTCAAGTGCTGTGTGTACACTGCTGGTAGTGGCTCAGTTGTCACTGGTAATACACACAGCATATTGCTGTTCAAGTGCTGTGTGTACACTGCTGGTAGTGGCTGAGTTGTCACTGGTAATACACACAGCATATTGCTGTTCAAGTGCTGTGTGTACACTGCTGGTAGTGGCTCAGTTGTCACTGGTAATACACACAGCATATTGCTGTTCAAGTGCTGTGTGTACACTGCTGGTAGTGGCTCAGTTGTCACTGGTAATACACACAGCATATTGCTGTTCAAGTGCTGTGTGTACACTGCTGGTAGTGGCTCAGTTGTCACTGGTAATACACACAGCATATTGCTGTTCAAGTGCTGTGTGTACACTGCTGGTAGTGGCTCAGTTGTCACTGGTAATACACACAGCATATTGCTGTTCAAGTGCTGTGTGTACACTGCTGGTAGTGGCTCAGTTGTCACTGGTAATACACACAGCATATTGCTGTTCAAGTGCTGTGTGTACACTGCTGGTAGTGGCTCAGTTGTCACTGGTAATACACACAGCATATTCCACAGCTGATTATATTACCACAGAAAACTCTTCAGCTGATATTATACTGACATGACCCTAAGTGACCCAGCACAACTACCTGGCTTATGGCTTTTGTCTTAAGTGACCCAGCACAGCATACCTGGCTTATGGCTTTTGTCTTAAGTCAGCCAGCACAGCCTACCTAGGCTTATGGCTTTTGTCTTAAGTCAGCCAGCACAGCCTACCTGGCTTATGGCTTTTGCCTTAAGTCAGCCAGCACAGCCTACCTATAATAGTCTTATGGCTTGGCTTTGTGGTTTATGGCTCAGTAGTTCACATGTACAAATAATTCCCATACTTACACAAATGTAACAATATTTTCTGTCATACAATACAGCAATATACATCTAATGGCACCATTCTCCAAAAGCTGCTGACTAAATGCTTAAGTATCTGAATATGTGAACGCCAACACAAAGCGGTACACTACATAAACGCCAACACAAAGCGGTACACTACATAAACGCCAACACAAAGCGGTACACTACATAAACGCCAACACAAAGCGGTACACTACTTTTATACAACTCCAGATTTTATTTTGGTTAACTTTTAGATCAATAATAATAATAATAATATATATATATATGATTTTATAGCAGAGGGATCAGATTGAAACACATGAATCAGTCAACCTGACGTAATCAATGGCAACCCCACTGGAACTGGAAATCCACCTCAAGAACACCGAGGAAGACGATACATCTGAAACTGACCCAGATGAAGGAAATGCTGGCAATGCTGTGACACCGATATTGACTGAGAAGTGACCGAAACATTTTGGAACGGATATTGACTTGGAGGAATGATTAGCAGAGGACGAAACAATATGACACGGACGCTGCCCTGGAAATGACGGAAGATTTTGACACCAGGGAGCATCTTGAGAGAGAGAGAGAGAGAGAGAGAGAGAGAGAGAGAGAGAGAGAGAGAGAGAGAGAGAGAGAGAGAGAGAGAGAGAATGACAAAATACAAATGAACAGGTACACGTGAGAGAGAGAGAGAGAGAGAGAGAGAGAGAGAGAGAGAGAGAGAGAGAGAGAGAGAGAGAGAGAGAGAGAGAGAGTCCACAATAGTAACAACAGAAAGGAGGCAGAATGAATAAAGCAGACAGACATAAAGATAAGTAGATAGATAGAAATACAGATAGATAGATAGGTAGATAGATAATTAATGAGACGGGCAAGGTAGATAAATAGATAGATGGATAGATATATTGAGGTAGACAGACACGATAGATAGATGTGGAGATAGAGCTGCTTACCTTGACTGTTCTTCGTTCTGTCTGTCTCTCATGTACGTACCTGCCGAGAAAGAAATTATTATTATTATTATTATTATTACTACTACTACTATTATTATCATTACTGTGGCAATAGCACCGGTAGTAGTAGTAGTAGTATCATTACAACTATTACTTCAGCTGCTGCTATTACTACTATCATCATCATCATCCGGACCTTCTTTCCCACCCTAGGAGTGTCCAGACAGCCTAAATTTGCCCAATCCAATGGGCCACGCTTCCGTTCGCTCACTATTCAAGCCCACGGAATCCTGGCTCTATCTGATACGCCAAAAACATTCACCACGTTCTGTAGCTTCACATAAACGTATCCGATAGAGTCAATCCGGACGCTGCCACGTTAAAAAGGGGTGCCAAATCCCTGATCATGCACTTCTCCTCACAATATTCATCCAGCCAGCTCGATCTCTTGTCAGTTCCCTAGCCTCACCGACTTCCAAACCTCTTCCTCACACACTCATCCACCATATCTCTCCACCTTCTCCTTGGCCTACCTCGCCTCCTCCCTCCTTCAAATTCGCTCAGATATACATATTTCACCACTCTGTTGTTATCCATTCTCTCCACATGACCATACCATCTCAGTACACTCTCTTCATTCTGGTGTCCACAGACTTCCTCACTCCACACCTTTCACGAATCACATTATTTCGCATCCTATCCACCCTCTGTACTCCACATACATTTCTCAGCAGTCCCATCTCCACTCTTCTTACTCCTGACTTCATTATTATGCCACACCATAGTCTCACATCCATATGTTAAAGCTGGCACAAACACTCCTTCATGTAAGCCTCGTGCAGCTGCAACACTCAAGCCTCTGTTTCTTATCAAGGCCTTCATTGCACCAGCTACATTCCTTCCTTGCGTCACTCTACTTTCCACTTCTTTTGCACATTTTCCTCTTTTTTCTATCACTGTACCCAGGTATCTGAAATCACATCAATTCCAGTCCCTCTTCATTCACTGTAACATCACACTGGGAGTCACCTTCTCTCTCAATAACCATCACTTTACTCTTTTCTACATTTGCTCTCAAAGCACGACGCTCACAGACATCAGCAAAACTCTGCACTAGTCTAGCAAGTTCTTGTCCGGTACGGTACTTGCAAGCAGTACTGCATCATCAGCATACAGTAAATTTGAGATATTCCATCCATCACCATTTATTACCAACGCCATCCCCCTCTCCATTACTCGTGTTTTCACTTCTGTCATCACCCCATCCATATATATATTGAACAACCAAGGGGACATCACACAACCTTGTCGCACGCCCACACCGATCGTGAACCATTCACTTAGATGCCCATTAACCCTTACACATGCTTCGCTTCCATCATAAAAACTCTTGACAGCACCTAGCAGCTTACCCTCTACACCGTAGATGCGCAAAACTTTCCACAATCCTTCTCTGTCTACTTTGTCGTATGCTTTTTCCAGATCCATGAATGCCATAAATACCTTATGGTCCTCCTCACAAGCCTTCTCCACGCTCTGTCTCACTGCAAATATCTGATCCACACATCCTCTGCCACTCCTAAAGCCAACCTGTTCATTACTCACTAAAACTACTGATACCTCTCTTACTTTATAATAATTCTTCCATATACCTTCCCTACCACACTCAATAAACTTATGCCACGATAATTCTTGCACGCCTTCGCTCCTTTATTTTTGTACAAGGGTACAATCACAGCCTTTTTCCACTCTGCAGGCACAGTTCCACTCATCCATGCCTTCTTATATATCTCCAACAAGCACTTCATTCCATTCTCTCCACTACACTTAATCATCTCTGCATATACCTCATCAACCTCAGCTGCTTTCCCATTT
>NC_136968.1:356038-368538 GCF_032717465.1 Coenobita brevimanus | reverse complement strand
TCTCTCTCTCTCTCTCAAACTATTTTTCCTTATGAACAACTGTACATGTCTATCTATCTATTAATCTGTCTATCTACCCATCTATTTATCTATCTATCTTCATGTCCATATATATACGTATCTATGCCTATCAGCCTAACATTTCACTTCCTCAATCATGCTCTCTCTCTCTGTCTGTCTCTCTCTCTCGCTTTATCTGTCCGTCTGTCTCTCGCTTTGTCTGTCTGTCTCTCTCGCTTTGTCTGTCTGTCTCTCGCTTTGTCTGTCTGTCTCGCTTTGTCTGTCTGTGTCTCGCTTTGTCTGTCTGCCTCTCTTGCTTTGTCTGTCTGTCTCTCTCTCTCGTTTTCTCTGTCTGTCTGTCTCCCTCCCTCCCTCTCTGTCTGTCTCTCTCCCTCCCTCCCTCTCTGTCTGTCTCTCTCCCTCCCTCCCTCCCTCTCTGTCTCTCTCCCTCCCTCCCTCTGTCTGTCTGTCTGTCTCTCCCTCCCTCTCTCTCTCTCTCTCTCTCTCTAATTTCCCCCTCAACTTAATACAGGATTAAATGAAGATTATATGAGGAGAAAATTAATCCTGAATATCATCATCAATATCATTATCATTATCATCATTATTATCGTCATTATCATTATCATCATCCTTATCATTACCATCATTATTATCATTATCATCAACATCATCATTATCATCACCATCAATATTATCATCACCATCAATATTATCATTATTATCATCATCATCATTATCATCACCATCATCATTATCATCATCACCATCATCATCATCATTATCGTCATCATCATTACCATCATTATGATCATCACCATCATTATCATTATCATCATCATCATCATCCATCATTATCATTATTAAAGGGTCATTATTTTTCTGCAGACCTAGAGAGAGAGAGAGAGAGAGAGAGAGAGAGAGAGAGAGAACACAGGAGGGAAAGCTAAGAATAAGGAAAAGTTAACGACGAAAGGAAGGAGGATGGAAGGAAGGAGGGAGGAAGGAAGGAGGGAGGAAGGAAGGAAGGAGGGAGGGAAGGAACGGAAGAAGGGTGAGAGGAAAAGAAGGAAAAGGAAGGAGGGAAAGAGGAAAGGAGGATGGAGAGAAGGAGGGAGGAGGAAGAGGAGACGATGAAGGGAGAGAGAATGGGAAGGAAGGAAGGAAGAAGGAAGGGAGGGAGGGATGAGAGAAAAAGTGATTGAAGGGAGGTACTAATATTTTGTCTCTCTCTCTCTCAGTCTCTCTCACTCACTCTGTCTGCCTGTCTTCTCTCTCTCTCTCTCTCTCTCACACCCTCGTATCTTATCAATGGTGTTAAGTGCCACTATCTACCAATTAAGGACTATCTACCTATATATCTATCTACCTGTCTATTACTCTATATCTATTTGTCTGTGTATCCATCTGTTCAAGTCTTGTATTTATCTATCGATCAATCTACTGGGTTCTATGTATCTATCTATCTATCTATATCTACCTCATTATCTCTACGTATCTGCCTATTAATGTGTCTATCTATCTATCTATCTATTTTTTCTGTCTATCTGTTCCTTTATGCATGTCAATTTATGTGCCTACCTATCTATCTATCTACCTCTGTCTATCTATCGACGAATCTATCTGCCTACCCCCTCTCCCCATCTCTCTCCCCCAATCGATCTGCATCGGGTCATCAGTTTATGTGCGTGTGTGTATTTATGTGCGTATGTATGTGTGTATGTATGTGTATGTGCGGTTTGAACCGATGTACGTATGTATATTATGTATGTGTGTGAATGTGTATGTATGTGTGAATATGTATATGTATGTATGTATATGTGCGTGTGTGTGTAGAAAAACGGATATTAGACAGACAGACAGACAGACAGACAAGCATAAGAGACAGACAGATAGACAGAAAAGCATAAGAGACAGACAGATTTATTAGACAGAAAAACTTATTACAGACAGACAGATAGATAGAAAGACAGTTATTAGACAGACAGATAGATAGATAGACAGAGACAAGCATGAGAGACAGACAGATTTATTAGACAGAAAAACTAATTACAGAAAGACAGATAGACAGAAAGACAGTTATTAGACAGATAGATAGATAGAAAGAGAGTTATTAGACAGACAGACAGACACAGACAAAGGCTCTTAAGTGTACGTGTGTTAATATTTGTGCATTGTATTGTAAAGAAATTAAAATTATTATTATTATTTACGAGTTAATAGTGGGGAAATGAAAGAGAGAGAGAGAGAGAGAGGAAGGGAGGGAGGGAGGGAGGGAGGGAGGGAGGGAGAGAGAGAGAGAGAGAGAGAGAGAGAGAGAGGGAGAGAGAGAGAGAGAGAGAGAGAGAGAGAGAGAGAGAGAGAGGGAGGGAGGGAGGGAGGGAGAGAGAGAGAGAGAGAGAGAGAGACAGACAGAGACAGAGAGTTATCCTTAGTGGTATTTCCCGAACAGAGAAACAAGTGTACATGAGGCAGATTATACACACATACATACATATACACACATACATACATAACAGGCATACATACATACATACATACATACATACATTAGACAAACGTACATACATACATAGATACATTCATGCATAGAAATATACATAAAACATACATACCTTAGATATACACACATACATCAGACATACATACATACATAGCCTACACACATACATACATTACACATACATACATTGGCCCGACATATACATACATAAATAGATAAACAGATAGATACTGATAGACATAGATAGATAGATAAAGGCAAGATACATAGGTAAATAGATAGTAAAATGGATAGATAGAAACAGCGATAGACAAAGATATCTACATTAATAGATAGATTGATAGACAGTTAGATATGTATAGGATGAAAGAAAAAGAAAGAGAAATTGAGAGAAAGCAAGAGAGATAGATAGATAGATAGATAGATAAAGGTAAGATATACACATAGGTAAATAGACAGTGAAATGGATAGATAAGAACAGCGATAGATAGACAAAGATATCTACAATAACAGATAGACAGACTGATAGATAGACAGTGAGTTAGACAGACGTAGGAGATAAATGAAAAAGAAAAAGAATGAAAGAAAAAGAAAGTATATACGAAAGAAAGAAAGAAACAAAGGCTGAACAACAGATAACTAAAAATAAATATAAATAAACAGGAATAAAGGCCTAAATATGCGAAAAACTGAGCAAGAATGAGATAATGCTAAAAATCCACAAATTAAAGATAGTTCTAAAAAAATATATTAATGAGGGTAATACTGTTTTTATCATGAATGTATAACTAATGGGGAAATCCTGTTAATTATTTTTAAATGTTATTGGTGATGATGATGATGATGGTGGTGGTGGTGGTGATGGTGATCGTGATGATGATGGTGGTGATGATGGTGATGGTGATGATGGTGGTGGTGGTGGTGGTGGTGGTGGTGGTGATGATGATGATGATGATGGTGGTGGTGGTGATGGTGGTGGTGATGGCGATGATGCTGATCATGATGGAGATGATGATGATAATGATGGAGATGATAATGATGATAATGGTGGTGATGATAATGACGATGATGATGATGATAATGATAATAATAATAATAATAATAATAATAACAATAATCCATCCATCACCTAATCGTACGTTGCCCCATGAGGAGCGTAGGAGCCCGGGGCTAGGCAAGTTGATCCTGACATTTAAGATGAGAGTGACCAGCCTCACTCATCCGTGAGTGGCATTACATGAGCAATAAACCCCAACCACCCCTTGGATATAAACCTTCACCGCCTCAATCCAATTGAAGCACCGTAATTACCCACTAAACCACCAGGCGCCAAAATTTGGTTATATGGTTACCACCCAGCGTAGTAAATGGTTTCCTGGTGTACAGGAAACCATTTGGCTTGTCACTCAGTGTAGAGTCACCCACAGGCAGAAGGAAGAGGAAAGAATGAAGGAAAGAAAGACAGAAGAGAATGGAAGGAAAGGATGGAGGAGAGGAAAGGGCAGACACCCGAGAGCAGCACTACATCAAGTGAGTGGATGGTGAGCGCCCCCACCTACCACACAATAATAATAATAATAATAATAATAATAATAATTTCAAGATAAAAAATATATATATATACGGAACTATTCTCACAGCGGGCATGAAAATAGCTCTGGCCGTGAGAACACAAAAAAATCTTTGTCCTATTTCAACCAATTTGTGTAGCATTCCTTAACGCATGTCTTTAACCGATTGAATACTGCGAGTCGAATTTTTATATGAAGAAAAATGAAACGTGGATGGAAAGACCGTAGAGTTTAAATTACAGAAAATTGAAACGTGGATGGAGAGACCGTAGAGTTTTTCACAGGATGCGGACGGCAATATCGATCCAACCTGAACGATAAATAGGATGATGGTGAACGATGGCTTTTGAAACTCCCTTAGAAATCCAACAGACTTTTCAGAATATTACGTAAGAGTTTCGTAATGCTTCGACCACAAAAGAGCTGGAAACTGTCAGGAAAGGCCACCAGTAAATGGGCGTGGGCGACAAAGGAGAGAGAGAGAGAGAGAGAGAGAGAGAGAGAGAGAGAGAGAGAGAGAGAGAGAGAGACTAATAACAACAATTTCATCATAACGGCTTACCTTTATCACCTGGGGGGAGAGAGAGAGAGAGAGAGAGAGAGAGAGAGAGAGAGAGAGATTAATAGCATCTCTCACCAAAGCTGCTTAATTTCATCACTTCTGTCCCTCCCTCTCTCTCTCTCTCTCTCTCTCTCTCTCTCTCTCTCTCTCTCTCACACACACACACACACACACACACACACAAATCTTGCATATCAGAAAGGCAGACAGACGAGCAGACAGGATAGATACAAAATAACAGATAGATAAACTGATAGATAGATTAGACAGATAGATAGACAGATACCAGTAGATAGATACAAAGATGACTGCTTATTTAACCCCTTCTCCGATCCAATCAAAATCTATCTATCTATTGCCAGACGCCTCAATCCCGTTTGGGGTGGCCACAAACAAATCGCCTCCAAGTCGCCCTGTCCCCCGCCATTTCACTGCCCTGCTCCCAACTCACACCCCCCTCTCTCATATACCTCTCCACCCCATCCCTCCATCTCATCCTCGGCCTCCCCCTCCCTCTTCCCCCATCCACCTCACTCACATACACTCTCTTCGTCAGTCTTTCACCCTCCATCCTCTCCACATCCCATATATTTTCACTCACTTTCGCTCACTCCTTCTTTTCCCACAATAATTCGCTTCGTTCCAAGTTCTTCTGTACATCTGTTTAGTTGACCCTTCACCTTATACACTGTCCGATCCTTTCCGAAATCTTACCTGACCTCCCTCGTGTTAAGAACTATACGCCAACATATTATCGTTCAGATTCGTTCACTGGTTTTGTGTGTGTGTGTGTGTGTGTGTGTGTGTGTGTGTGTGTGTGTGTGTGTGTGTGTGTGTGAGAGAGAGAGAGAGAGAGAGAGAGAAAGAGTGTGTGTGTCTGTGAGTGAGTCCTAGAATGTGTGTGTGTGTGTGTGTGAGAGAGAGAGAGAGAGAGAGAAAGAGTGTGTGTGTCTGTGAGTCCTAGAATGTGTGTGTGTGTGTGTGTGTGTGTGTGTGAGAGAGAGAGAGAGAGAGAGAGAGAGAGAGAGAGAGAGAGAGAGAGAGAGAGAGAGTGTGTGTGTGTATCTGTGAGTCCTAGAATGTGTGTGTGTGTGTGTGTGTGTGTGTGTGTGTGAGAGAGAGAGAGAGAGAGAGAGAGAGAGTCCACAAACTTTGATTCCAATTTCTCGTCTATTCCCTCCACTAATCTTTTCCACAATTTCGCCATATTATCTTAATGTTACGTATTATAATCCCACAAATTTTCGTTCACTTCAGTTCAGTGGTTTTGTCAGAATGGTTCATTTTGTGTCAGTGTGTTTGAGATTCACCCTAAAATGCCCCCCCCCCAATTTTTCTCACCCTGCGATCACACCCCTTGTCCGATCTTTTCCAAAATTTTATGACAAATTCCTTAGATCTAGTACTACATTCTCACTAAGTTTCGTTCAGCTTCGTTCACGGGTTTTGTCAGAATGGATGGTTTTGTTGCATATTTCTTCAGTCAATGCCTTCCTATCTGCCTACCCTTGTCCGATCTTTTCCAAAAACCTATGATATATTCCTTAGGTCTAGTACTACATTCTCACTAAGTTTCGTTCAGCTTCGTTCAGGGGTTTTGTCAGAATGGATGGTTTTGTTGCATACTTCTTCAGTCAATGCCTTCCTATCTCCCTCTTTGTCCGATCTATTTCAAATTCCTGTGAGACATTCCTTAGGTCTAGTACTATATTCTCACAAAGTTTCGTTCAGTTTTGTTCGCGGGTTTTGTCAGAAAGGATGGTTTTGTAGCATAGTGTTGCGTTCGTATCTGCCCTCCTTGTCCGATCTTTTCCAAAAACTTACCATACATTCCTTGGGTCTAGTACTACATTCCCACTATGTTTCGTTCAGGGGCTTTGTCAGAATGGTTGGTTTTGTTGATCCCCTTGTCCGATCAATTTCAAAAACCTATGATACTTTCCTTAGGTTTAGCACTACATTCCCTCTAGATTTCGTTCAGTTTCGTTCAGGGGTTTTGTCAGAATGGATGGTTCTGTGGTGACCCCCTTTGTCCGATCTATTTCAAAACCCTATGACACATTCCACAGGTCTGGTGCTACATTACCACTAAGTTTCGTTCAGTTTCGTTCACGGGTTTCGTCAGAATGCTTGGGTTTGTGGTGACCCCCTTGTCCGATCTATTTCAAAACCCTATGAAACATTCCACAGGTCTGGTGCTACATTCCCACTAAGTTTCGTTCAGTTTGGTTCAGTGGTCTGGAACACAGCGTCTGGAGTCAATGTGTTCCCCTTTAGGTGCTTGCGAGGTCAGTTGCACATTTCATAACTCCTCGCTATCTATCTCTATCTATCTACCTGTCTATCTATCTACCCGGCTGCCTAAATCTATCTATGGCTCTACATCTATCTACCTGCCTGCCTACATCTATCTACCTGTCTGTTTATATCTATCTCTATCTATCTACCTGTCTGTTTATATCTCTCTCTATCTACCTGCCTATATCCATCTACCTGTCTGTTTATATCTATCTACCTGCCTGTTTATATCTATCTATCTATCTACCTGCCTATATCTATCTACCTGTCTGTTTATATCTATCTCTATCTACCTACCTGCCTGTTTATATCTATCTTTATCTACCTGCTTGTCTATCTATCTACCCGGCTGTATATCTATCTACCTGTCTGTTTAAGTCTATCTACCCGGCTGCCTACATCTATCTACCTGCCTGTCTAAATCTATCTACCTGCCTGCCTATATCTATCAACCTGCCTGCCTATATCTATCTACCTGCCTGTCTATATCTATCTACCTCTGTCTATATCTATCTTCGTGTCTATCTACCTGCCCGTCTATCTATCTATCTATCCCGTGCATTTGTCAATATATCTATCTATCTACGTGTATCAATGCGTCTGTTATCTATCACCCTATCTATCTATCTGTCTATCTATCTATCTGTAAACATCTATCTACCCAAGGCGTTTACTGTGCTATCTATCAACCAGTCTGTCAATCTATCTATCTACTTACCTACCGCCCTACTTACCGGTGTGTTAGTCCAATCTGTAAGTCTATATCAGTATTCTCTCTCTCTTTCTCTCCCTCCCTCTCTCTCTTATCTCTCCACGTCTCTCCCTCTCACATTCTCCTACTTTGTCAATGTCTCTCCTATCAATCATCCCCCCTTCTCTCTCTCTCTCTCTCTTTCTCTCTCTCTCATCTTGAAACTCTATCTTAATACGGTCATGAAGTTCCGTGCAGTATTAATAAGCTTAGAGAGAGAGAGAGAGAGAGAGAGAGAGAGAGAGAGAGAGAGAGAGAGAGAAATGCTGTCATACTTCTTTCTCTACATATGTGTGTGTGTGTGTGTGTGTGTGTGTGTGTGTGTGTGTGTGTGTGTGTGTGTGTGTGTGTGTGTGTGTGTGAAATGCTATCATGCTTCATTCTCTCCATATGTATGTATGTATGAATCACTGTACGTATGTATGTATGAATCTGTATGTATAAATGTATGAGTCTATGTATGTACAGAGTATGTATGTATGTATCTATGTACGTACGTGTGCACCTCCCAGACAGGTAATCAAAAAACTGGAATTGACTACACACACAAAAATGAAAACTCTCTCTCTCTTTCTTTCTCTCTCTCTGTCTATCTCTCTCCCTCTCTCTCTCTCTCTCTCTCTCCCCTACGGACAGACTCCAGCTAATTAAAGCGAGGATCAATGAGCCAGAGTGAGCTATCTCTAATGTCAGGCATACCTCGGCCATGACCCACGAAATTTAGGGCAAAGGACAATGTACGAAGATTACAAGCAGAACCGTGACACCTACAGACAAGCGATTTAATCTGTTTGTACAATGATGATGGCAACAATAGCAATGACGATGATGACAGTAGTAGTAGTAATAATAGTAATAATAATAAAATACTACCACTACTACTAATAGTAATGATGATGAAATACGAAAAATTACAATGAGAGAGAGAGAGAGAGAGAGAGAGAGAGAGAGAGAGAGAGAGAGAGAGAGAGAGCAAGTCTATCTGGCCCGTGAAACCACCTGAAAAGTTTTAACAACGTATCTATACCAGATAGAGAGAGAGAGAGAGAGGGAGGGAGGGAGAGAGAGAGAGAGAGAGAATAAAGTGGAGATGTCTTTCTATATATACTCCGTTCACTCTAACTTGGCCTAAAATTGCCATCTCTCCGTCTTCAATGCTGAGTTGTAACAACAGATTAACACTAGAATATGATGCTAGTCACGAAGAAGTGCTATGGGGAGGATGTAGCGTCGTAGTATTATTCTAACACATGTAACGCTAAATTAACACTAGAGTAGGATGCTAGTCACGAAGAAGTGCTATGGGAAGGATGTAGAGCCGTAGTATTGTCTTTTTCTGCCACTGAGCTACGTGAAATAAGCTGCAAAAGGACGAAAATCTGGACCAAGTTAAGGTGAAAGGAGTATAGTCACGAAGAAGTGCAGTACGTGAAATAAGCTGCAAAAGGACGGAAATCTGGGCCAAGTTAAGAGGAATGAAGATATGCTCTCTCTCTCTCTCTCTCTCTCTCTCTCAATATCGGAGCTGAATATTACTTTCCATTTGGATATTGACATTGTAGGTACGTTACGAGAGAGAGAGAGAGAGAGAGAGAGAGAGAGAGAGAGAGATTATAAACAGACATAGACTTAAACAGGGCAAGCAGACATGTACACATAAACAGACAGATAGATAGATAGATACAGACAGACATAACATACAAATAGATGCACAGTGAAATAGATAGATACATAAAATCAAGAACATTTTGAAAGTTCTGAAATCATGGCGCCTACCGATCTATTTTTTTTTTTATACAAGGAAGAAGGAACCAAAGGCCAGGAGCGCGCCAGGCTGTACCCCAGAAGAGAAAATAAAGAGAGAAATTCAAGATGTGTTCATCCGGAGACGCCTGAACAACTGCGACTGAAAGAGTGGTTAGTGACGCGTGTGATGAACGACCTAACCTGACCTAATAAACAGGCTAACACACTAACAGACACACACACTACCAGGCACACACACTACCAGACACACACACACTACCAGACACACACACACTACCAGACACCACACTACCAGACACACACACTACCAGACACACACACTACCAGACACCACACTACCAGACACACACACTACCACGCACACACACTACCAGACACCACACTAACAGACACACACACTACCAGACACCACACACTAACAGACACCACACACTACCAGACACACACACTACCAGACACACACACTACCAGACACACACACTAACAGACACACACACTACCAGACACACACACTAACAGACACACACACTACCAGACACCACACACTACCAGACACACACACTACCAGACACCACACACTACCAGACACACACACTACCAGGCACACACACTACCAGACACCACACTACCAGACACACACACTACCAGACACACACACTACCAGACACACACACTACCAGACACACACACTACCAGACACCACACTACCAGACACACACACTACCAGACACACACACTACCAGACACACACACTACCAGACACACACACTACCAGACACACACACTACCAGACACACACACTACCAGACACACACACTTACCAGACACACACACTACCAGACACACACACTACCAGACACACACACTACCAGACACACACACTACCAGACACACACACTACCAGACACACACACTACCAGACACACACACTACCAGACACACACACTACCAGACACACACACTACCAGACACACACACTACCAGACACACACACTACCAGACACACACACTACCAGACACACACTAACAGACTAACGTAACTTTACTGATGACTCTACCTTAACTCTACCTTTGCTGACTACGTCACCCAGGTGTGTATTTTCCGCCACACCTGTCTTAACGCTATGGCCGTACCACAACACCGACAAACAAACAAACCACCACCACACACGGGCTGGCAGACACACCTGAGTATGTTGTCGGAGGACTGTGTCTTGAACAGGTCGGGGCAGGTGCGTCGCTTGAACAGCCTCCACTTGGGCGGCGTCAGGCCCGCGGGCCGCACAGGCCTGGGCGCCCACACGGCCCCCGGTGCCCGCCCCGCCAGCGGCCGGTAGCCCTGGTGGGCGGGGCTGGGGGCCAGGATGCGGCGGCCAGGGTCCCGCACGGGGGAGCAGGGCAGGGGGTCAGGGGGCAGGCGGGGCACGTCCTCCAGCGGGGTGGAGGTGAGGGGCAGCGAGTGGGGCTCCACCTGGCACACCTCACTGGGCCGCCTGTGTGCCTCCCCGCGAGGCACGTCACCCCCGCCCCGGCACACCCCTGCCCCGCCCCGCCGCAGGTCCAGCTCCAGGTTCCAGTCCTCCAGGTGTTCCAGACTGATGGAGCCCTGACGCAGACGCGCCGACCCGCCACGACCACGACTACGGCTGCGTGGCGACAACATGGCCGCACTTGTGCCTTATCGACTTTTATCGATGCCTTGCTTTTTTATCGCTTTGTTGGTTTGTTTGTTTGTTCCTGCACCGGCGACACAGGTCCAGCGCTGGCCCGGGGCACGGTCAGTGAGGCGGCACCACACACACACCCACAGCTGGACCAGGAGGCACCTCACACGTCATTTACACACACACTGATAGGCCTCAACACCGACACTGGCCAGAGTGGATGTTTACACCGCAGGCTGAGTGTACCTTAACGCGGTTGTGTATGTTGACTACATGATGCTTACCACAGTTACACACACACATTATATATATATATATATATATATATATATATATATATATCATTTTTCTCTTCTCCCTCTCCCTCTCTCTCTCTCTCTCTCCATCTCGGAGCTAATTTCCTTTTCTTTGTCACCTTTAAGAGATACTGGTGAGAGAGAGAGAGAGAGAGAGAGAGAGAGAGAGAGAGAGAGAGAGAGAGAGAGAGGAAGTAAGGAAGAAAAGGACATGAGGGAGGGAAGGGAGGAAGGATGAATGGAAGGAGGGATATGAGAGAGTGAGAGTGAAATAATTGGAGGCAAAAGTGAGAGAACGTGACTCGAGTTGAGAGAGAGAGAGAGAGAGAGAGAGAGAGAGAGAGAGAGAGAGAGCCTGAATTACATTATCTCTAAGTGCATCTCCCTTCCCCCTCCCTCCTTCTTTCCCACCTTCCTTCCTTCCCTCCCTCCTTCCTTATTCTCCCTTTCTTCCCTCCCTTCTTCCTTCCTTTCTTTCCTCCCTCTCCCTTTTTTTTCCCTCCCTTCTTCTTTCCTTCCTTTCCTCCCTCCTTCCTTCCTCTCCCTTTTTTCCCTCCCTTCTTCCTTCCTTCCCTCGCATTCTCCTTCACTTCCTTTCTTTCTTCCTTCACCTTTCCTTCCTTCCTAATTCCCTCCCTCTCTCTTCCTTCACTCCCTGAATTTTCCTCCGTTCCCCCCTCCTCTCTCTCTCTCTCTCCCTCCCCTTCATTTACCGTAACAATATAATGGTTAGTGTAACAGGATACGGGCAACGTAATTACCAGAGAGAGAGAGAGAGAGAGAGAGAGAGAGAGAGAGAGAGGATAAGAGTAATAATAATAATAAAATAATGATAATAATAATATAATAATAATAATAATAATAATAGAGGAAAAGAAAAATAAAGGAGAGAAGCAGTAATGAAGGAGGGAGGGAGGGAGGGGAGTGGAATGCATAGGAGGTAAAGAAAGGAATTGATGAATGAATTAATGATGGAAGGAAGGAAAAAGGGATGACAAAGAGGGAAGGTTAGGAAGGAAGGAAGGAAGGGAGGGAGGTAATGAAGGAAGGAAGGAAGGAAGGCATGAGTGAAGGAAGGAAGGAAGGAA
>NC_136968.1:323538-346038 GCF_032717465.1 Coenobita brevimanus | reverse complement strand
TAATGCTTGAACGCTGGTGGACCAGCTGCACTGAACTAAGGGCAGACTGTGATGAGTGATGATACTACGACAATGTTCTCCTGTGACGGGTTTTGGGTGAGGCAGAGACCTTTATGAAGGACACACTTGTCTGTATTATAGAGAGAGAGAGAGAGAGAGAGAGAGAGAGAGAGAGAGAGAGAGAGAGAGAGAGAGAGAGAGAGAGAGAGAGAGAGAGAGAGAGAGAGAGAGAGAGAGACCTCATTATAAAGATCACAAGGATCATTAAACTTCATATTCATTATGGCCAAATTAATCCCTAAGAACAGATGACTTTCTCTCTCTCTCTCTCCTATAACAATGGCTAATATCCCAGTCGACGCGAATGGCTAAACACGAGGAAGGAAGGAAGGAAGGAAGGAAAAAAGAACGAAGGGAAGGAGGATGGGAAATGACCGGAAGGGGACAGGAAGAAAGGAAAGAACAGCATGGAAAGGAAGGAAGTAGGGAGGGAGGGAAGGAAGGAAGGAAGGAAGGAAGGAAGGATGGAAGGAGGGAGGGACGGAAGGAAGGAAGGATGGAGGGACGGAAGGAAGGAAGGGTGGAAGGAGGGAGGGACGGAAGGAAGGAAGGAAGGATGGAAGGAGGAAGGAACGGAAGGATGGAAGGAGGGAGGAACGGAAGGATGGAAGGAGGGAGGGACGGAAGGATGGATGGAAGGAGGGAGGGACGGAAGGATGGATGGAAGGAGGGAGGGATGGAAGGATGGAAGGCAGGAACTGAAAGGATGGGGACAGGAAGGAATGAAAAATGGAAGGGAAGGGAAGGGAATGGAAGGAAGGCAGGAAGGAAAATGAAGGAAAGAATGTAGGAAAAAAAGAAAGGAAGGAAGAAGGAAGGAAGGAAGGATAGATGGTTGGATGGAAAGGCCATGAAAGAAGGGAATGAAGGAAGAGTGAAACTGAATAACAGAAAATGAATGCATGACTAAGTGAATAAATAAAAAACAATAAAGGATGAAAGGAAGGGTGAAAGGAAGGAAGGAAGGATGAGAAAGGAAAGAAGGAAGGAAGGATGAGAGAAAGGAAAGAAGGAAGGAAGGATGAGAGAAAGGAAAGAAGGAAGGAAGGATGAGAGAAAGGAAAGAAAGAAGGAAGGATGAGAGAAAGGAAAGAAGGAAGGAAGGATGAAAGAAAGGAAAGAAGGAAGGAAGGATGAAAGAAAGAAAGGAAGGAAGGAAGGATGAAAGGAAGGAAGGAAGGATGAGAGAAAGGAAAGAAAGAAGGAAGGATGAGAGAAAAGAAAAAGAAGGAAGGATGAGAGAAAGGAAAGAAGGAAGGAAGGATGAAAGGATGAAAGGAAGGAAGGATGAAAGGCAGACAAGAAGGAAGGAAAGATGAAAGGAAGGAAGGAAGGAATGGGTGAATAAAGACTGAATTAACACAAGGCTAAATGAATGAATTACTGAATGAATAAATGAATGAATGAATGAAGGGAGGAGGAATGAACTACTTGAAAATATAAATGGGTGAATGAATGAATGAATGAAGGAAGGGAGAAAGAAAGAATTACTTGAATGTGTGAATGAATGAATGGAGAATGAATTACTTGATTATATAAATGGGTGAATGAATGAAGGAAGGAAATAAAAATAAATGAAGGAGAAATGAATGAAGGAAGGAAAAAATAAAAGAATGAAGGAGGGAAATGAAGGAATGAAGAAAATTAATGAATGATGAGAATGAAGGAAGGAATAAATAAATGGTGAAACTAATGAAAGAGCGAATGAATAAATGAGCCAATAATTGACATGAAAAATAATAATGAAATACAAATGAATGAATTAATAAGCCTATACGTTATTCACTCGCCCTTCCCTCTCTTACCCATTCATTTTTTTACTCTGTCATTTTTCCCTCTCCCTCCCCTCCTCTCTCCCTTCCTCCCCTTTTCTCTCGTTCCTTCCCTCCCCTCCTCTCTTTCTCTCCCTCCCTCCTCTCTCTCTCTCTCTTTCTCCCTTCCTCCCCTTCTCTCTCTCTCTCTCTCTCCCTTCCTTTCATTCTCTCTCTCTTTTCCTTTCCTTCTCTCTCGTTCCCTGCCTTCTCCCTCTCTCTCTCTTTTCCTCCCCTTCTCTCGTTCCTTCCCTCCCCTCCCCTTCTCTTTTCCTTCCCTTCTTTCTCCACACCCCGCTCCTTTCCTCTCTCTCTCCTTCCCTCCCCTTCTTTCTCCACCCCCTCCCTTTCTCTCTCTTCTCCTTCTCCACACCCTCCTTTTCTCTCTCTCCTTCCCTCCCCTTCCCTTCTCTCAATATTACCATCGTTATCCATAAAAACCACCATTTTCTCTAATACAGTCCCACCCGTTTTCCCTTATAAATTAAAGGGCAAACTCAAGTAATTTACACACCTACCACTTACTTCTATTTATTTTCCACTCTCTCTAAAGCCACACGTCTTTATACACCTGGGAGTGGGCCACAGGAGCCTCAGTGTCCTCTCTGCTACCGCTACCCCCCCTCACGGTCGGGATTAGTCTAGTTTTCTTAAGTTAATTTCCTTCACACTTCGGGATATTGTGTTAAAATATTTCTTGCTGTCTACAGTATATGCGATTTGTCTTAGGGGAAATAGACAGTGTGAGATAGATAGATAGATGGACAGATAGACAGTGACGATAGACTGAAATAGATAGATGAACAGATAGACAGTGACGATAGACTGAAATAGATAGATGGACAGATAGACAGTGACGATAGACTGAAATAGATAGATGGATGGATAGACAGTTCGATTGACTGAAATAGATAGATAGACAGATAGACAGTGAGACAGACTGAAATGGATGGATAGATAGACAGTGACAGATAGATTGAAACAGATAGATGGATAGATAGACAGTTCGACTGACTGAAATATATAGATGGATAGATAGACAGATTGAAATAGATAGACAGATAGATAGACAGTTCGACTGAGTGAAATATAGAGATGGATTGAAATAAATAGACAGACAGACTCATTGAAATAGACAGATGGGTAAATAGACAGTGACAGATAGATAGACAGATTGAAAATAATGGATTGATAGACTGAAATATAGATAGATAGACAGATAGATGGATAGGCAGAAACAGGTAGATGGATGGATAGACAGCGAGACAGACAGACAGACAGACTGACATGGATGGATAGATAGTTAGATTGACTGAAACAGATAGATAGAGATAGATATACTGAAACCGATAGATAGATGGATAGACAGACTGAAATAGATAGATGGATAGATAGACAGACTGAAATAGATAGATGGATAGATAGACAGACTGAAATAGATGGATAGACAGATAGTGACGGATAGATAAACTAGATAGATATTATAGACAGACTGATAGAACAACAGAGAATGATTGACAGACAGACAGACAGACAGACAGACATATTTACAATGATAGATAAAATGAAAGACAGATAGATAGACAGGGTGCGGGCCAAGGAGCCTGGAAAATGAGAGACTGACAAGGAGTGTGTGTGACAGGTGGAAAGCGAGTGGAGGAGGGGGGGGACCAAGGATGATTATATGGAGGGATGGAGTGGAGAGGATGGAGACTGAGAGACTAACTAGAAGAGTGTATGTGAGTGAGGTGGAGGGGGAGGCCAAGAATGAGACGGAGGGATGGAGTGGAGGGAGGGTACCCAAATGACAAAGGACAGGGTAGCATGGAGGCGATTTGTTTGTGGCCACTCCTTACGAATTAAAGGGACTAGCAATAGACAGATATATAGACAGACAGACATCTATGCTTCAGCTCGTCTTCTCGTCGCTCAGGAAGCTCCCTAACACATTTTCCTAAGCGATTTATTTTGTTTATTACTCCTTACTGTCCTCTGAGTCACTTAGATCCTTCCACCACCACCAGTCTCAGTATAAATAATATACAAATTGATATTAAAATCACACGTATCCAAAAAATAAATCGCTATGGAAAAGGTGTTAGGGAGCTTCCTTAACCCACCAGAATACGGGATTGAACACCACTAGCTCTATCTCTCCCATCCCGCCTTCCTCCCCCCCCCCTCCTCTCTCTCTCATCCCTCCTTCCCCCCCCTCTCTCTCTCTCCTATCCCCCCATCCTCTCTCTCTCTCTCTCTCCCCTATCCCTCCTCCTCTCCCTTCCTCGTTCTCTCTCTCTCTCTCTCCCCTATCCCTTCCTCGTTCTAACTCTCTCTCTCCCATCCCTCCTTCCTTCCCCCCCCTCTCTCTCCCATCGCTCCTTCCTTCCCCCCTCCTCTCTCTCTCCCATCCCTCCTTCCTTCCCCCCTCTCTCTCTCTCCCATCCTTCCTTCCTCCCCCCCCTCTCTCTCTCCCATCCCTCCTTCCTTCCCCTCTCCCTCTCTCTCTCTCTCCCATCCCTCCTTCCTTCCCCTCTCCCTCTCTCTCTCATCCCTCCTTCTTTCCCTCTCCTTTCCCTACCTTGTTCTCTCTGTCTCTCCCTCTCTCCTTTCCTCCTCCTCCTTATCTCCCTCCCCCTCTCTCTCTCTCTCACTATCTCTACCCAATAGAGATAGTGGAATGTTGTCACGCCTAGAAGATCGGACGCTGTTATTTTCAGTCTCTCTCTCTCCCTCTCTCTCTCCCCCCCCCCTCTCTCTCTCTCTCTCCCCCCCCCTCTCTCTCTCTCTCTCTCTCTCACACACACACACAGTTTTCTGCGGAGTTGTTATAAAGCAATGTGTGTGTGTGTGTGTGTGTGTGTGTGTGTGTGTGAAAGAGAGAGAGAGAGAGAGAGAGAGAGAGAGAGAGAGAGAGAGAGAGAGAGAGAGAAACATTCCTTTGAAGTGAAACATTATAAATGCAGAAAAATAAAACACCGATTAAAGCGAAAATAAAGAAAATAAAGACAATAAAAATAACTCACCTGATATCAAGGGACCTCATGTCACACCTGAGAAAGAAAAGAAAGAAAATGAGTTAAAGAAAATAAAGAAAATGAATTAAAGAAAATAAAGAAAATGAGTTAAAGAAAATAAAGAAAATAAAGAAAATGAGTTAAATAAAATAAAGAAAATGAGTTAAAGAAAATAAAGAAAATGAGTTAAAGAAAATAATGTAACTTAAAGAAAATGAGTTAAAGAAAATAAAGAAAATGAGTTAAAGAAAATAAAGAAAATGAGTTAAAGAAAATAAAGAAAGTGAGTTAAAGAAAATAATGATGCTTAAATAATAATAATAAAGACAGTAGGAAATATGGGTAATTAAAGAAAATAAAGAAAATGAGTTAAAGAAAATAAAGAAAATAAGTTAAAGAAAATAAAGAAAATGAATTAAAGAAAATAAAGAAAATGAATTAAAGAAAATAAAGAAAATGAGTTAAAGAAAATAAAGAAAGTGAGTTAAAGAAAATAATGATGCTTAAATAATAATAATAAAGACAGTAGGAAATATGGGTAATTAAAGAAAATAAAGAAAATGAGTTAAAGAAAATAAAGAAAATAAGTTAAAGAAAATAAAGAAAATGAATTAAAGAAAATAAAGAAAATGAATTAAAGAAAATAATGTAACTTAAAGAAAATGAGTTAAAGAAAATAAAGAAAATGAGTTAAAGAAAATAAAGAAAATGAATTAAAGAAAATAAAGAAAATGAATTAAAGAAAATAAAGAAAATGAGTTAAAGAAAATAAAGAAAATGAATTAAAGAAAATAAAGAAAATAATGATGCTTAAATAATAATAATAAAGACAGTAGGAAATATGGGTAAAGAAAATAATGCAACTTAAAGAAAATAAAGAAAATGAATTAAAGAAAATAAAGAAAATGAGTTAAAGAAAATAAAGAAAATGAATTAAAGACAATAAATAAATATAAAGCAAGAAAACAAAAAATAAATAATGAGAGGATGTCGGAGGAGTGGATAAAAAATATTCCAGTTGCGATTTTCCAGAACAAGGGTGATGTGCAGCGCTGGGGCAACCACAGAGGTGTAAAGGTGATCAGCCATGCAATGAAGGTATGGCAGAGAGTGGTGGAGGCCAGGCTCAGGAGAGAAGTGAGGGTCTGCGAGGAGCAATTTGGTTTCGTGCCAGGGAGAAGTGCTATAGACGCCATATTTGCTTTGAGAATGGTGATGGCGAAGTACAGAGAAGGCCAGAAGGAGTTGCAGTGTGTGTTTACAGACTTGGAGAGGGCTTATGATAGGGTACCGAGAGAGGAACTGTGGTACTGTATGAGAAAGTCAGGAGTGGCAGAGAAGTACGTGAGGGTGGTGAAGGACGTGTACGACGATAGTGTAACAGCAGTGAGATGTGCAGTAGGAATGACTGAGGGTTTCAAGGTGGAGGTGGGATTGCATCAAGGATCGACTTTGAGCCCCTTCTTGTTTGCAATGGTGATGGACAGATTGACAGATGAGATTAGACAGGAGCCTCCGTGGACAATGATGTTTGCAGACGACATTGTGATAGGTAGTGAGAACCGGGAGGAAGCTGAGGTAGAGCTGGAGAGATGGAGATTTGCACTGGAGAGAAGGGGAATGAAAGTAAGCAGAAGCAAGACTCAGTACATGTGTGTAAATGAGAGAGATGACAGGGGAACCGTGAGGCTGCAAGGTGTACAGGTGGCAAAGGTAGATGAATTCAAATACTTGGGGTCAACTGTACAAAGTAACGGAGAGTGTGGCAGAGAGGTAAAAAAGAGAGTGCAGGTGGGATGGAGTGGGTGGAGAAAGGTGACAGGAGTGATCTGTGACAGAAGGGTCTGTGCAGAAATGAAAGGGAAAGTTTATAAGACTGTAGTGAGGCCAGCCATGTTGTACGGAATGGAGACAGTACCACTGACAAAAAGACAGGAGGCACAGTTGGAGGTGGCAGAATTGAAGATGTTGCGTTTTTCACTAGGAGTGACGAGGTTGGACAAAATTAGAAACGAACATATTAGAGGGACAGCTCACCTAAGTCAGTTTGGGGACAAAGCTAGAGAGGCGAGACTGAGATGGTTTGGATATGTGCAGAGGAGACGAGACTGAGATGGTTTGGACATGTGCAGAGGAGACGAGACTGAGATGGTTTGGACATGTGCAGAGGAGACGAGACTGAGATGGTTTGGACATGTGCAGAGGAGACGAGACTGAGATAGTTTGGACATGTGCAGAGGAGACGAGACTGAGATGGTTTGGACATGTGCGGAGGAGGGATGAGGAGGAGTATGTCGGGAGGAGGATGCTGGAAATGGAGTTACCAGGCAGGAGAAAGAGAGGAAGGCCAAAGAGAAGGTTTATGGATGTAGTGAAGGAGGACATGCGGGTGGTAGGTGTAAGAGAAGAAGATGCAGAAGACAGAGTAAGATGGAGACGGGTGAGCCGCTGTGGCCACCCCTAAGGGCAGAGCCGAAAGGAGAAGAAGAAGAAGAAGAATGAGAAAAAAGAAAATAATGCTGCAGGAAAATGAAGACAAAGAAAATAACGAAAATTAAAGATAATAAAGGAAATAAAGACATAAAGACAAGGGATTAAAGAAAATAAAGAAAATTAAAGACAATATAAAAATAGACACTAAAACAAGAAAAACAGATTAAAGAAAATAAAGAAAATTAAAGATAGTGAAAGAAATAAAGACAATAAAACAAAATGGATTAAAGAAAATAAAGAAAATAACCTACTGGATTACAAAAGACAGGGCGGTGCATATATAACGCTGCCCTTGCCCACCCCAGCAGACTGAGCCGAACCCGCAACACACAAAACACCCACGGATGGGAAATACGAACCTGGGCTAGATGTGTGTGTGTGTGTGTGTGTGTGTGTGTGTGTGTGTGTGTGTGTGTGTGTGTGTGTGTGTGTGTGAGAGAGAGAGAGAGAGAGAGAGAGAGAGAATGCCCATTAACTCCTGAAACTTATCTAACTGCATTGATTATACCCAAAGTGCAGGTAGGCAGGTAAGTAGGGAGAGGAGTAGGTAGGTAGGCAGGTAGGTAAGTAGGGAGAGAAGTAGGTAGGTAGGCAGGTAGGTAAGTAGGGAGCAAACTCAGCAAAGTACGTAGGTAGGTAGGTAAGCAGGGAGGGAAGTACTGTAGGTAGGTAGGTAAATAGGGAGGGAAGTAGGCAGGCAAGTAGGAAGGTTGGTAGGTGGGTAAGTAGGTAGGTAGGGAGGGAGGGGAGGAACAGATAATCAGATGGATGGAGAGAGAGAGAGAGAGAGAGAGAGAGAGAGAGAGAGAGATAAGAAGGTGATAACTAAGAAAAATATAATTGACTAACATCCTTTGCTGGAGGGAGGTAATACTACCCTGCCTGAGTATAATAATAATAATAATAAAAATAATAACAATAATAGCAGTGGTGGTGGTGGTGGTGGTGGTGGTGGTAGTAGTAGTAGTAGTAGTAGTAGTAGTAGTAATAATTTACTACTACCACTTCATCTACTACTACTGCTACTACCACCACCACTACTACAACTAGTAATAATAATAATAATATAATAAGCTATAATGAGAGAGAGAGAGAGAGAGAGAGAGAGAGAGAGAGAGAGAGAGAGAGAGAGAGTTACACAACCTTGGTTTTAACATTAATTGTCGCTCTTTTCTTTATCTGACGTGGTTAACACAGTGTTATCCTGCCGCCTCTCTGGCCAGAAGCAAGGCAGTGTGATGAATTGGAGGAGTTAACAGGCTCTCTCTCTCTCTCTCTCCTTGGAAGTATGTAAGGCCAACACTGAAGGTGGTATGCTTAAACCTTAAATCGAAAGTGGATGTTATGACGCCTCCTGACATGACCACAACTCTATATAAAGAGGTCCCAGCTCTATACAATATCGTCAAGCTCCATACAGGCCTAGACTTGCTCTAAACACGTCCCAGCTCTATCATCAAGCTCCATACAGGCCTAGACTTACTCTAAACACGTCCCAGCTCTATCGTCAAGCCCCATACATGCCTAGACTTACTCTGAATCGTCTCGGCTTCTCTTCCTCATGACAGGCACTGCCGACCGGCGTGCCTCCATAAGCCGCAAGGAGTCGCTCTTAGTGCGCCGGTGGTGCCGTGCGGCGCTGCTGTTCTGTGCCGACCGGTAGACAACGCCATCATTGCTGGGGTCATGTGGACGGTTTGAAGCGCCGGGGTTCTCAGGTGTTCGGTAACCTGTGCCGGCCACATCCATCCCACTGCTGGTGGTTACGGAATCCTCGCGGTCAACGACGGCCCAGTGCTCGTTGACCTGCACAACGGTGCCATTGGTGTCGGGGTTGTGGACTCGCGATGCCCCGAACATGGCCTCCCGGGTGGGCCGGAACAGAATGCCACCCCCGTTGGTCTTCTGAATTTTGCCGTCAATTTTATCTGAAGCACCGAGCTGGAATGATGAGGGGCGAGGTGGATACCCAGACTTGTCCTTTGATGTCACTGGGGACGGGAAGAAGAAAGTGGACCGTGCCCGAGGGCTGCCCTTCTGTCTCCTGAATGGCTTGGGTGAGGAACTCTTCGAGGTGGCAGGCTTGACTGGGGATTCCTGTGAGCATTTCAACTCGTTCAGACATGTCGCTGAGGAACTGGGCAGGTGCAGGCTGCTACGGTTCCTGGCATCCGCTGGGGAGGAACTCATTGGGGAGAGAGGGGGGGACTTGCTAGGTGTACGCAGGCTATATAAGCTTCTAACACGTGTGAAAATCTTTACAACTGGACTGCGAGGACTGGAGTCGGACAGTGTCTGGGATGGTGGCTCACTTTTGGCAGAGTCTGGGCCACTGTCTCCAGTTGGACTGTTGTTGAGAGGTGAGGCAGACCCCTGAATGGGGATCCGAAGGTCCCGGAGATTTGGTCCCAAAGGTCCTTTAAGCTTGCGGCGTTCCTGGATACTGTTGCGCCTCACCCTCACCTCAACATTACCCTCGCAACTGCCATCTACACTCCCACAATCTGCATCTGGCCTGTCTTTATCTTCCACGTCTTCAGTCTGGGGTCCAGCCGGGTGATCGGCAGGTTTAAAGTCTCCAGTCTGGCGTGTGTCCTTCGAGGCACTGGCTGAGTCTCCAGTCTGGCGTGTGTCCTTCGTGGCACTGGCTTCCCGACCCAGTGTGCCCTGATCTGCCTCCCAGTGTAAGCCTGTCTTATCGGTGATGCCCATTTGTTGTTGGTTTACGTCACCGTCACTCCTGCCAACGTCTTCTTTCTTGTCTCTCACATCTTCTGGCTTCCTGAGTTCATTCGCGTCCATCTTCATTTCTTTCCCCAGTTTTGCTGTGTCAAAAAATTCGAATTCATTTCCTTCCTTACATCCCTTCGCCATCTCTGCTATCCTCCCTCCATCCCTCTCTCTCTTCCCTCCTTCCCTCCCTCCAGCACATTCCTTCTCCTCCACCTTCCCAGCAATGGAATAATTCTTGCTCCTTCTCATCTTGACAGGCACAACCTTGTCGCTCAGGCTCCTATGTTCCACTCAGCCAAATACAAACCGTCTGACGTCAACAGGAAAAGAGCAGTAGAGTAGTCCCACGCTTGAGGGGGCTAACTGTGGCGGTATGAACACTCTCAGCCTCCCATGACCCACTCAGATGAATGAAATCGTTCTCTGTTAGCAGGAAATGAGTGCCAGAATCCTGCCAGCCGTGAAGGGGTTAATGCTGACACTGTAAACAAATATATCTTATTACACTGGTTTGCGGTATCTCGCTATTTCTCGCAGTATCTCACTATTTCTCGCAGTATCTCACTATTTCTCGCAGTATCTCGCTATTTCTCGCAGTATCTCACTATTTCTCGCAGTATCTCACTATTTCTCGCAGTATCTCACTATTTCACGCAATATCTTACTATGTCTCGCAGTATCTCGCTATTTCTCGCAATATCTCGCTATTTCTCGCAGTATCTCACTATTTCTCGCAGTATCTCTATTTCACGCAACAGCTCACTATTTCTCGCAGTATCTCACTATTCCTCGCAGTATCTCACTATTTCTCGCAGTATCTCACTATTTCACGCAACAGCCCATTATTTCTCGCAGTATCTCACTATGTCTCGCAGTATCTCACTATTTCTCGCAATATCTCAAACTTTCACACTCTCTCTCTCTCATTTTCTCACTATCTCACATCGTCTCACTTTTTTTTAGCACAATCACAGCAGTACTCTTTCCTCTCACCACTGTATGAGAGACAGTGAGAGAGTGAGCGAGTGAGAGAGAGTAAGATCACATCCGGTCTGCCTCAATCTGGACTTTACCTCCACACAGCCCTCGTGTACTTGCTGTTTTTGTTGTTGTAAAGGTACCTACTGTCCACTCACTTGATGTAGCGCTGCCTTTATAACAGCAACAACGATAACAGAGGTAGCGCTAACCTACTGTCCACTCACTTAATATAGCGCTGCCTTTATAACAGCAACTACGATAACAGAGGTAGCGCTAACCTACTGTCCACTCACTTGATGCAGCGCTGCCTTTATAACAGCAACTGCGATAACGGAGGTAGCGCTAACCTACTGTCCACTCACTTGATGCAGCGCTGCCTTTATAACAGCAACAACGATAACAGAGGTAGCGCTAACCTACTGTCCACTCACTTGATGCAGCGCTGCCTTTATAACAGCAACAACGATAACAGCGCTACATCGTGTGAGTGGATGGTGGATGAGGGACAACTTCATAAATCCCACCTACATCAGCTGGAGGCGTCGTAACACAGGATTCATTGGGAGTTAGTCTAGATATTACACCCACACCCTCAGTTATATTATTATAGAACTGAGATGCACTGGCTAGAATAAATCGGTAAGGAAGAGGTGTTTGCGGAAATCTACAGGAGTACTTAGAATACTCTAGGTGAAATTTCGGATCCGATTTACCATTCTGAAATTCCGGGGGAAAAAAATCATCCGGCATACAGGAAACTACTTAATCCCTTCTCACAGGCGATTTGATCTCCATATTATATCTAATTATTATTATTATCATCATTATTATAATTATTATCATTATTATTATTATTATTATTGTTATTATTATTTTAATTTACTATCGACTTGGTTTCAACCACTAACAGGCAAGAGGTAACAGAGAGAGCGTGACAAATTTCCACCTGCTACTTATGCTGTGTAATTATCACTTCAGTATTTATCAGATCATCTTCGGCCATAATTATGTAGTTATCCACGTATTATATTTGAAGTTTGTTTAAATATATTTATCATATCGCGTACATATATTACTATTTATCTATCTATCCATCCCTTTCTATCTATCAATCCCTGTCTGTCTCTATCGCTTTGTATCTATCGTTCTATCCCTATCTCTCTATCTATTTCTATCCCTATTCTGGATACTATGCATAACGACTGACGAATTATCATTATCATCATCATCATTATTTATTATTCTGCTCTACTATTACTATTAACTAAAGTAGTATTAGTAGTAGTAGTGGTGGTAATAGTAGTAGTTGTGGTAGTAATAGTAGTAGTAGCAGCAGTAGTAATAATCATCACCATCACAACAACAACAATAATAATAAATAACACCATCATCATCATCATCCGGACCTCCTTTCCCACCCAAGGGCAGGGTGAGGAGTAGCAATGTCCAGACAGCCTAAGTTTGCCCAGTCCAATGGGCCACGCTTCCATTCACTCATCATTCAAGCCCACGGAATCCTGGCTCTATCTGATACGCCAAAAACATTCACCACGTTCTGTAGCTTCACATAAACGTATCCGATTGTGTTAATCCGGACGCTGCCACGTTAAAAAGGGGTGCCAAATCCCTGATCATGCACTTCTCCTCACAATATTCATCCAGCCAGCTCGATCTCTTGTCAGTTCCCTAGCCTCACCGACTTCCAAACCTCTCTTCTTCACACACTCATCCACCATATCTCTCCACCTTCTCCTTGGCCTACCTCGCCTCCTCCCTCCTTCAAATTCGCTCAGATATACATATTTCACCACTCTGTTGTTATCCATTCTCTCCACATGACCATACCATCTCAGTACACTCTCTTCGATTCTGGTGTCCACAGACTTCCTCACTCCACATCTTTCACGAATCACATTATTTCGCATCCTATCCACCCTCTGTACTCCACATACATTCCTCAGCAGTCCCATCTCCACTGCTCTCACTCTTGACTCTTCATTTTCATTATTATTATTATTATTATTAACTATCTAATGCTCATCCCATAATCCCAGAGTTCATCCGTCTCTCTCTCCTTTCCTAAGCTGAATTAAATCGTCCTGTAGGGGAAAAAATGAGAAGAAAATCGTCTCGAAGATTTTAATGTAGGATGTTCAACGCCTTCAGTATGAGAGAGAGAGAGAGAGAGAGAGAGAGAGAGAGAGAGAGAGGAAACAGATAACCCGTTTCTCCTATCTCACTCCCTTCCTCTCATCTACCACCACCGCTATCACAACTACCACTACTACCAAAACTACCACCACAAGAGCAACCATCACGACTTCCATAGCCACCAATAAAACTACCACCACTACCACCATCACCACAACTACCGCCACAACCATAACCACCACAACTACCACCATCAATAATACCACCACCACAACTACCACCATCAATACTACCACCACCACAACAACCACCATCAATACTACCACCACCACAACAACCATCGCCACCACCACAACTACCTGCACCACCACCACAACTACCACCACCACCACAAAAAAAAAAAAAAAAAAAAAAAAAAAAGCAATATCCGCGCCCACCAACAGGCCTCAAAATCGAATCCTTTTATCCTTGCATTACCCTCAACCCTTCCACAAAGTCTGGTCGATAGGGATAGATAGATGGACAGATGGACAGGTAGATAGATAGTTTAAGCTGACCTTGCCCTGTAACCCCAAGCTTTCGCTGACTTACTTTTCCTTCACTGACTAACCTTCAACATCCACCAAGTTTGGCAGAAATCGTATGTGTACTGGCTGACTTAATTTGTTCACACACACACACTCACACACACACACATACACACACACACACACACTATAACATATCACACACACACACACACACACACACACACACACACACACACACACACACAAACACACACTAAAACATATCACACACACACACGTTGGGTAAAACTATAATACCCACTCTCATGCGGGTATTATGAGAGAGAGAGAGAGAGAGAGAGAGAGAGAGAGAGAGAGAGAGAGAGAGAGAATCCATAAAAAACGGAATGCTTTCTCCATCAAAGAAAATGCATAATTAATGGAGAACTATTTTATAAGTGAAAGGAGGGAGGGAGGGAGGGAGGGAGGGACGGATGGATGGATGGATGGAGGGATGGATGGAGGGAGGGAGGAAGTGAGGGAGGGATGGAGGGAGGGAAGGAGTAATAAATGAAGGAGGGATGAAACGTAGAAAAGAAAAAAATGATGGAAGGAAGGAGTGAATGGGCGAATGAATGAATGAATGAATGACTGACTGATTGAAGGAAGGAAGGAAGGAAGGAGGGAGGGAAGGAAGGAAGGAGGGAGGGAAGGAAGGAAGGAAGGAGGGAGGGAAGGAAGGAAGGAAGGAGGGAGGGAAGGAAGGAAGGAAGGAGGGAGGGAAGGAAGGAAGGAAGGAAGGAGGGAGGGAAGGAAGGAAGGAGGGAGGGAAGGAAGGAAGGAAGGAGGGAGGGAAGGAAGGAAGGAAGGAAGGAGGGAGGGAAGGAAGGAAGGAAGGAGGGAGGGAAGGAAGGAAGGAAGGAAGGAAGGAAGGAAGGAGGGAGGGAAGGAAGGAAGGAAGGAAGGAGGGAGGGAAGGAAGGAAGGAAGGAGGGAGGGAGGGAAGGAAGGAGGGAGGGTAGAAGGGAAGGAGGGAGGGAAGCTGGAAAGAGTAATGGAGAGAGAGAGAGAGAGAGAGAGAGAGAGAGAGAGAGAGAGAGAGAGAGTAGGGAAAAAATCGAGCTAAAAATTACAGCACTGAAACAGCCAATCTGTCAAGGCCCGGAGCATCCTTTCTACCCCGACGCGTCACCTTCCTTACGTAGCAACAATTGAGGAAGTGAGTGGTCGGGTGGAAAGGGGGCTTCGGGCGGTGGTAGTTGAGGTGGTGGTGGGTGTGATGGTGGTAGTTGTGGTAATGGTGGTTACTGTGGTAGGTGTGGTGATAGTTGTGATGGTGGTGGTAGCTGTGGTAGTGAATGGTGGTAGTTGTGGTATTAGTGGTAGTTGAGGTGGTGATAGTGGTAGCTGTGGTGGTATTGTGGTGGTAGTTGTGGTAGCGATAGTGGTAGTTGTAATAGTACTTTCTTCCTCTCCTCGCTCCTTCCTTCCTTCCCTTCTCGTACTCTCCCTCCTTTCCTCCCCTCCCCTTCCATCTTCCCTCCCACCTTCCTTGCTTCCTTCCCTCCTTCTCCTCTACTCTCCTGTCTTCTCCTCTTCCTCCTTCACTTTCCTCCTTTCCTTTCTTCCTAACCAAAATCCTTCATTCACCTCTTCATTCTCTCCTTCATCTCTCTCTCTCTCTCAAAGCGAAAGGGCGAATGAATTTAAATGAAAAGTTTCTGTGACAAGAAGGACTGAGGGAAGGAGGGAGGGAATGAAGGAGGAAGTGAAGGAGGGAGGGGATGATGGAGGATGGGAATGAAGGATGGAGGGAGTGAAGGAGAGAGGGAGTGAAGGAGGGAGGGAGTGAAGGCAGGAAGGAATGAAGGCGGGAGGGATGAAGGATAAATGAAAGCATGAAGGAAGGAAGGATGGAAGGAAAAGCGTAAATGAAGGGAAGAAGGAAAGTAGAACAGAAAGATTGAAAATGAATGAATGAATGAACGACTGAAGGAAGGAAGGAAGGAAGATGGGCAGGAAGGAAGAACATATTAAAGAAAGAAGGAAAGGAGACATGGAAGGAAGGAAGGAAGGAAGGAAAGAAAGGAAGGAATGAGAGGAAATGAAAGGCATCTTGTATCTAACCAATTCTCTCTCTCTCTCTCTCTCTCACAAACCTATTGCTCGTCGATTTTTAAAAAGAGAGAGAGAATTATGAGGTGTAATATCGAGAATAAATAGCTCTGGCGCAGGCGTTACGGCGCTTCTTATATATTTCGTATAAGGATCTGTACATGCTATTTAAAGAGTAATAATAATAATAATAGTAATAATAATAACGGTAGTAGTGGTAGTAGTAGTAATAGTAATAATAACAGTAGTTGATGTAGTAGCAGAAGTAATAATAATAATAATAATAATAATAATAATAATAATGGATGAATAAATAAATCAAAACGAAAACAAAAAATCTAATGCACGGGCTAACAAAATTATGTCCAGGGGAAATTTTAAAATTAATACTCACGGCTCCCATAGACCATGCTGAGTCGACGCACCTTACCTGTAAAGAAAAATGCATAGGTTAATTATATGAGAGAGAGAGAGAGAGAGAGAGAGAGAGAGAAATAGATATATGTGGATAGATAAAATGATAAAGTGACAGACTGATTCATATACTGATAGATAAACACCCGAGAGAGAGAGAGAGAGAGAGAGAGAGAGAGAGAGAGAGAGAGAGAATAAAAGTCATGAGATTACATTCATTATTTATTCATTTCCTTTATATTCCTTGCCTTTCCCTCCTTCCTTCATTTTCTTTACCGTATCTCTATCTTTCCCTCCCCCTTCCTTCCTTCCTTCATTTTCTTTATCTTTCCCTTCCTTCTTCCTTCCTTTTCTTTCCCTCCCTCCTTCATTTATTCTCCTTCACTTTATCTTTCCCTATCTCCCTCCTTCCTTCCTTCAGTCATTCTCTCCTTCATTTTCTTTACTTCTATCTTTCCCTTCCTTCATTTCCTTTTACCTCTTCCTTCCTTCCTTCATGCACTTTTTCCTTCACTTTCCTTCCTTCAATCTTTCTCGAAACATCTTTTATTCCATTCCTCCCTCCCTCCTTCCTTCCTTTCCTTCTTCATTCCTCCCTTTACCCTTCTTGTCCTCTCCTTCCCTCCCTCCATCCTTCCTCCTTTCTTGTCTTCTCCTTCCCTCCCTCCATCCTTCCTCCCTTCTTGTTTTCCCTCCTTCACTCCTTTTCTCCTTCCTTCCTACTTTTCTTTAATTCTCCCCATTATCCTTCCTTCTTTTCTTCCTTCCTTCCTGCTTCTCTTCTTCCTTCCTTTGTCTTCCCTCCTTCCTTCATTCCTGCCCTTCTCTCCCTCCTTCCTACTTTTCTTAATTCATCCCTCGTAACCTTCCTTCTTTTCTTTCTCCCTGCCTTCCTTCCTTCCCTCTTGCTTCCCCTCCTTCCTTCCTTCCTTCTTGCTTCCCTTCCTTCCTTCCTTCCCTCTTGCTTCCCCTCCTTCCTTCCTTCCCTCTTGCTTCCTCTCCTTCCTTCTTGCTTCCCCTCCTTCCTTCCTTCCTTCTTGCTTCCCCTCCTTCCTTCCTTCCTTCTTGCTTCCCCTCCTTCCTTCCTTCCTTCTTGCTTCCCCTCCTTCCTTCCTTCCTTCTTGCTTCCCCTCCTTCCTTCCTTCCTTCTTGCTTCCCCTCCTTCCTTCCTTCCTTCCCGCTTCCCCTCCTTCCTTCCTTCCCTCTTGCTTCCCCTCCTTCCTTCCTTCCCTCTTGCTTCCCTTCCTTCCTTCCTTCCCTCTTCCTTCCCCTCCTTCCTTCCATCCTCTCACCCCATTTCGAACCATCCAAGAATTTAGTTAAGAAAGCTTTTGAAATAATGTTCGCGAAGATGGTGGTGGTGATGGTGGTGGTAGTGGTGGTGGTGGTGGTGGTGGTGGTAGTGGTGGTGATGATGGTGGTGGGTGTGGTGATGAGGATAGTTGTGGTTGTGACTGTGGTGATGGTTGTAGTGGTGGTGACTGCTGGTGGTGGTGGTGGGAGTTGTGTGGTGATGGTGGTGGTAGTGGCGGGTGTGGTGATGAGGATAGTTGTGGTTGTGACTGTGGTGGTGGTAATTGTGTGGTGATGGTTGTAGTGGTGGTGACTGCTGCTGGTGGTGGTGGGAGTTGTGTGGTGATGGTGGTGATGGTGATGGGTGTGGTGGTGGTGATGGTGGTGGTAGTGGCGGGTGTGGTGATGAGGATAGTTGTGGTTGTGACTGTGGTGGTGGTAATTGTGTGGTGATGGTTGTAGTGGTGGTGACTGCTGCTGGTGGGAGTTGTGTGGTGGTAGTGGTGGTGAGAGTTGTGTGGTGATGGTTGTGGTGGTGGTGGGAGTTGTGTGGTGATGGCGGTTTGTGGTGGTGGTGGGAGTTGTGTGGTGTTAGTGGTTGTGGTGGTGATGGTTGTTGTGGTTGTGACTGTGGTGGTAGTGGTAGTGTTGGTGTAATACTCGTGAACAGACATGAGAAACAGACAAAACTGGCCGAATGACTGATAAATAAAGAGACAGACAGACAGACAGACAAAGATATAGGCAAGGTATTCTCGCTAGTTAAGAAAACTCCCTAACACCTTTTCCTAAGTGATTTATTTTTGCTTATTACCTCTCACTATCCTCGTTAAATCACTCCAATGTCATCAGATATAACGTCAATTGGATAGTAAACAGCCATACCTCTAAAATAAATCGCTAGGGAGGAGGTGTTTGCAAGCTTCCTTAACCAGCTTTATACAGGGGTTTTACTGGCCTCTGCTCTTCTCAACAGGGTGGAGTCAAAGGCTTTTCGTCTCATTAACTCTCCTCCTCTTACTGGCTTCCTTCAACCTCTGTCTCTTCGTCGCACTGTTGCATCTTTATCTCTTTTCTATCGCTACTTCAATGGTCACTGCTCCTCTGAACTGTCTGCTTGCATCCCTCCACCTCTACGACGGGCATGTAGCACCCGTCTAGCAACAAACTCTCATCCCTTTTCTGTCCAACTCTCTAATGCAAGAGTTAACCGTTACTCCCAGTCCTTCATTTATGCAACAGGTCAACTCTGGAACCGTCTTCCTCTGTCTGTATTTCCTACTGCCTATGACCTCCAGTCTTTTAAACGCAGTGTGTTCAAGGTCCGTATTTATTAGGCTAAGAAGGCTCCCTAACACCTCTTCCTTAGCGACTTATTTTTGGATACGGCTGGTTAATATCCTTTTGTACGTTACCTACGAGAGTCTGGAGATATTGAATGGATTTACATAACACAGAAGAGGACAGTGAGGTGTATTAATCAAAATAAATAGCTCAGGAAAAGGTGTTAGGGAGCTTCCTTAACCGACGTGGGGCCAGTATTCTCCTTGGTTGTGTAAGCTCCCTAACACCTTTTCCTGAGCGATTTATTTGGCGATATTGGAGGGACTTACATAACCCAGAAGAGGACAGTATGGTGTATTAATGAGAATAAATCCTTAAGGAAAAAGTGTTAGGAAGCTTCTTTAACCGACGTGGAAGCTCCCTAACACCTTTTCCTACGCGATTTATTTTGCTTATTACACCTCACTGGCTCTCTTTATTTTTATATATTTTTTATTTAGGAATGACAACATGATGATCTTTCAGTCTTTTGCCTTTTTACTCTTTGCACCAAAATACTCATACATACAGACAGACAGACACCCTATCTATCTATCTACGGAACTAGATAGATAGATAGACTGACAGAGATAAACAGAAAGACTGATACAGATAGATAAATGGACAGACAGACTGATATATGGATAGACAAATTTTGATATAGATAGATATAGATAGATAGACTGATAAAGATATAAAGAGAAAGAATGATGTAGATAGATAGACAGAGATTGATATAGATAGATAGATTGATAAAGATAGATAAAGAGAAAGAATTATATAGATAGATAGACAGAGATTGATATAGATAGATAGATTGATAAAGATATAGACAGACAGAAAGAATGATGTAGATAGATAGATAGAGATTGATATATTAGATAGATAGGTAGACACGGCAAGGAATTCCAGTGTCTTTGTTGTGCGGTGTTGTGTGTCACCTGTAATAAAGGTGTGGTGAAGGCTATGTTACCTGGATGTCTGTGTGTTGGCGTGTTGGTGGAGCTGGTATGGATATTGCTGTTATTATTATTATTATTATTATTATCATCATCATTACCACCGCCATCATCATCATCACCACCACGACCACCATCATCATTATCATCACCATCATCATTATCACCACCACGACCACCATCATCATTATCATCACCATCATCATTATCACCACCACGACCACCAACATCATCATTATCATCACCATCATCGTAATCATTATTATTATTATCACTATCATTATCATCATCACCATCACCGCCATCATCACCACCACCACCATCATCACCACCACCACCACCACCATCATCACCTTCATTATTATTATTATTATTATTATTATTATTATACAGTATATATTTTACTCTAGACCAGATTTCTCGAGCTCAGTCGCAGAAATCTCTACATCCTTGCCATAGCACTTCTTCGTGACTAGCATCATATTCCAATGTTAATCTGTCACTACAACTCAGCATTCAAGGTGAAGCGATGACAATGTTAGGCCACGTGTGTGTGTGTGTGTGTGTGTGTGTGTGTGTGTGTGTGTGTGTGTGAGAGAGAGAGAGAGTAAGGTTATGGCAGGATGGTTTGAATAATGGCCAGTCCTTCACTCTCTCTCCTTCAATCCTTCCTTCCCTCTTTCATTCACCTACTTCACCTTTCTTCCTTAGGGTGAGTCTCCTTGGTTACTAGTCAAATCTAAGTCTCCTTGGTTACTAGTCAAATCAAAGTCTCCCTGCTTACTAGTCAAATCTGTCTCCTTGCTGCCAGTTAGCAATGCGTCTCCTTGGTTACTAGTCAAATCAACTCTTCCAATCTGACTACACCTGGCCACCAACTGAGCTGTAAGGGGTTAGGGATGTTTGTTATGAGGTGGGAATGAGTCTCCTTGGTTACTAGTCAAATCAACTCTTCCAATCTGACTACACCTGACCATCAACTGAGCTGAAAGGGGTTAGGGATGTTTATGAGGTAAGAATGAGTCTCCTTGGTTACTAGTCAAATCAACTCTCCAATCTGACTACACCTGACCATCAACTGAGCTGAAAGGGGTTAGGGATGTTTATGAGGTAAGAATGAGTCTCCTTGGTTACTAGTCAAATCAACTCTCCAATCTGACTACACCTGACCATCAACTGAGCTGAAAGGGGTTAGGGATGTTTATGAGGTAAGAATGAGTCTCCTTGGTTACTAGTCAAATCAACTCTTCCAATCTGACTACACCTGACCATCAACTGAGCTGTAAGGGGTTAGGGATGTTTGTTATGAGGTGGGAATGAGTCTCCTTGGTTTCTAGTCAAATCAACCTTCCAACCTGGCCCTCACCTGAACTGGAAGGGGTTTGGGATCTTTACCAACTTAGATTTAACACACTATAGGAAGCAATGAAGAGAAAAGATCGTTCGGAGGGAGAAAGAATTATTTATTTAAAAAAGAGTAATGAAAATGAAGGAGTGTTTGTTATCCCTCCTTCCTTATTTCCTTTCCTTCTTCCCTCCCTCCTTCCTTCCTTCATTCATTCTTTCCTTTCCTTCTTCCCTCCTTCCTTCCTTCCTTCATTCATTCTTTCCTTTCCTTCTTCCCTCCCTCCTTCCTTATTTCCTTTCCTTCTTCCCTCCCTCCTTCCTTCATTCTTTCCTTTCCTTCTTCCCTCCCTCCCTCCTTCATTCTTTCCTTTCCTTCTTCCCTCCCTCCTTCCTTCATTCTTTCCTTTCCTTCTTCCCTCCCTCCTTCCTTATTTCCTTTCCTTCTTCCCTCCCTCCTTCCTTCATTCTTTCCTTTCCTTCTTCCCTCCCTCCTTCCTTCATTCTTTCCTTTCCTTCTTCCCTCCCTCCTTCCTTATTTCCTTTCCTTCTTCCCTCCCTCCTTCCTTCATTCTTTCCTTTCCTTCTTCCCTCCCTCCTTCCTTCATTCTTTCCTTTCCTTCTTCCCTCCCTCCTTCCTTCATTTACTCCTTCCCTCCTTCCTTCTTTCTTTCCCTCCTTTGTCCATTCCTTTCTTTCTTATTTCTGTAATCATTTTCTCCCCATTATTTCTTTCCCTTCCTTCCCTTCTTTCTTCCTTAGAGAGAGAGAGAGAGGAAGGGAGGCAGGGAGAGGAAGGAAGTGTGTGTGTGTGTGTGTGTGTGTGTGTGTGTGTGTGTGTGTGTGTGTGTGTGTGTGTGTGTGTGTCAGAGGTAAGACAATGATAGAAAGATCGATAGTTGACAGATAGATAGATAGGCAGATAGATAGAGATAGAGAGAGAGAGAGAGAGAGAGAGGAAGTGGAATGAGAGAGCCGACCTTGATGTAATTCTCTCATGTGCTGCTTCTCTCTCTCTCCCTCTCTATCTCTCTAACACACCCACACACACACACACACACACACACACGCATTCACGCACGCACACACACAGACCTGTGCACTGTCACTCACATCCTGCAGAAAACGGAACACCAACTCTTGCCTCGCCAGCGCCGGTGAATAATAATAATAATAATAATAATAATAATAATAATAGTGATAATAATAATAATAATAGTGATAATAATAAACATCATCATCATATGTGGTAGGTGGGGGCGCTCACCATCCACTCACTCAGTGTAGTGCTGCTCTCGGGT
>NC_136968.1:303538-318538 GCF_032717465.1 Coenobita brevimanus | reverse complement strand
CTCTGCCTCACTACCACATCCTACCCCACCCTACCCTACCTTACTCTGCCTCACCCTACCACACCCTACCCTACCTTACTCTGCCTCACACTACCCTACCCTGCCATATCCTACCTTACCTTACTCTGCTTCACCCTTCCCTACCTCACTGCCTTACCCTAGCACATCCTACCCTACCTTACTCTGCCTTACCCTACCACATCCTACCCCACCCTGTCTTACCCTACCACATCCTACCCTACCTTACCTTACTCTGCCTCACCCTACCCTACCCTTCCTTACCCTACCACAGCCTACCCTACCTTACTCTGCCTCACCCTACCGCATCCTACCCCACCCTGCCTTACCCTACCACAGCCTACCTTACCTTACTCTGCCTCACCCTACCTTACCCTACCCCGTCTCGCCCAGCTTCACCCTGCCTCAAGCCGCCTCCCCTGCCTATCCAACTTCCCCTGTCTCATACTACCTCACCTTGAGAGAGAGAGAGAGAGAGAGAGAGAGATTTAAATTGACCATCAGATAGGTGTTATGAGGTGTGCTGAATGACTCTCTCTCTCTCTCTCTCTCTCTCTCAGGACCAATTCTTCAATCAATATTCCTCTCTCTCTCTCTCTCTCTCTCGACTGTATCCCCTTCTCTCTCTCTCTCTCATTTTCTTTAATCAATATTGTCTCACATCTCAACTCTCTCTCTCTCTCTCTCTCTCATTTTCTTTAATCAACACTGTCTCACACACATCCTCTCTCTACTCCTCTCTCAATCTCTCTCTCGTGAGAATGAGTTATATGCGATAGTAAGATGCACTGAGAGAGAGAGAGAGAGAGAGAGAGAGAGAGAGAGAGAGAGAATCACTATATTTCTCTACATTCATCTCACACCCCAAATCTGGAAGGCTTTCTATGTAATTAATTAACTTTTCGGTTAAGGAAGCTCCCTAACATCATTTCCCAAGCGATTTATTTTGCATATTATACCTTAGTGTGTTCTACTGTTATAATCCTTCCAATATCGCCATACTCTGCATAGATAAAGTACAAAAGGATACTAACCAGACGTATCCAAAAATAAATCGTTACGGAAGAGGTATTAAGGAGCTTCCTTGGCCGACGAGAAGACGGGCCTTCGCGGTATTGTAGCTTCCTAACACCTCTTCCTTAGTGATTTATTCCGCATATTGCACCTTAGCACTCTTTCTCTGTTCCCCTCCCTCCATTCACACCTCTCTTTCTCTCCCTCATTCCTTCCCTCTCTTCTTCCTCCTTCCCTCTCTCCCTGATTCCTTCTTTCCTTCCCTCCCTAGTGTTATCCTTCGTACGTTTCAACACAGACGGTGGGTATTGGCGCCCAAGTGGCGACATGTGCAGTTATGTCCGAATCTGCTTACCTTATATTAGTTGGTGAAGGGGTTACACTCAGTATAGGCTCTTCCTCCTCCTCCTCCTCCTCTTCTTCATCATCTTCCTCCTTCTTCTTCCTCAGCCTCCTCCTCTTCCTTCCTCCCTCCTTCTCCTCCTCCCCACTGGCTAGGTCGACGTAGAACATGCTAAGATTTGCCAGGTTTTCTTTTAACCTTCTTTTTCTTCCTTTATTTATTTTCCTTCGTCTTCCTTTTCTTCTCTTCCTTATCCTCCTCCTCCTCCTTCTTCTTTCTTCTTCCCTCCTTTTCCTTCGTCTTCCTTTCCTTCTTTTCCTTAATCTCTTCCTTCTTCTTCCTTTCCTTCTCTTCCTTCTTCCTTTACTTCTTTTCCTTCTTCTTCCTTTACTTCTCTTCCTTCTTCCTTTACTTCTCTTCCTTCTTCCTTTACTTCTCTTCCTTCTTCCTTTACTTCTCTTCCTTCTTCCTTTACTTCTTTTCCTTCTTCCTTTTCTTTTCCTCCTTCTTCTTCCCTTCTTTTCCTCCCTCTTCTTCCTTCGCCTGTCAGATCTTCAACTTTCCTCCTCCTCTTCCCAGTCTTCTATATCCTCCTCTCCCTTTCTTCCCTCTTCTATTACTTTCTGTTCCTTCTATTCTTTCATTTTTCTATTTTCCTTCCTTTTCCTTAAGTAAATATCACTAATTTCTGTTTGTCACTTTTGCGGATTTTAATTTCGCGAAGACAGTCATTTTACTAGGAATGTTTCACTCCACTTCGCCAAATGATCGTTCCTCGAATTTTACTTCCCGCCAAACTAGTCATCCGATGAATTTAACGTTAAAGCCAAATATAAAACTTCGCTAAATGACAGTCGCGAATTTTAGTGCCTCATAAAATTCACTCTTACATATTGTAACATTTCCAGACTTAATTTTCGCTACTCTTTTGGGAGCAGATTTAACCCACTACATTTCAATCGCCAATTTTAGTTCCTCGCCGAATTCAGCATTATATATTCTCCCAATTGGTCGTTCTTATTTTCGTGAATCTTTCTTTTTTGTTGAATTTCCTCAAGCGTAGTTCAGTCGCCAAAATAAATGCAACGTAAATAATTCAAACTTCTCCTTGGTAGCAAACTTTATACTCTTTCAACTTTCTTTCGATTCGCAAAGTTTTGTTCCCGTTAATTTTCTCGTACGTGGATAATTCTGTGATAAATGCATTGTTCATACTAATATTTAAGATATTTTATGGTTCAGCAATAATAATAATAATAATAATAATAATAATAACAACAACAACAGCGGTGGTGGGAGTGTTAGTAGTAGTAGTAGTAACAAATAATAATAATAACAATAATAATAATAATAATAATAATAATAACTGGTGGTGGTAGTGTTAGTAGTAGTTGTGGTGGTGGTAGCGTAGTGGTAGTAGTAGTAGTAAATAATAATAATAATAATAATAATAACAGCAGTGGTGTAGTAGTAGTAGTAGTGGTGGTGATGGCTGTTAATAAAAATAATAATAATAATAATAATAATAATAATCCAACTTCTTTATCATACTGATGTACTGTGGTGGTGAGAGAGAGAGAGAGAGAGAGAGAGAGAGAGAGAGAGAGAGAGAGAGAGAGAGAGAGAGAGAGAGAGAGCTACCTTTAAAATAACTTCCATCCAACCATTCAATCACTTGGATCAATAGTAGCATACCATCCCTCCTCCCCCCCTCCCTCCTACCATCTCTCTCCCTCCCTCCCTACTTTTCTCTCTCTCTCTCTCTCTCTCAGTACGTACCTAACAGTTATCTATGTCTATCTACCTACTTTCCTCTCTCTCTCTCTCTCTCTCACTACGTACCTAACATTATCTGTCTATCCACCTTTCTCTCTCTCTCTCTCTCTCTCTCTCTCTCTCTCTCAATTCTTGCCTATCAGTTACCTATCTACCTACTTTCCTTCCAATTTCTCTCCGTACCTCCCTTCCTGTCTATCTATCTATCTACCTACCCGCCTACCAATCTCCCCTCTCCTCACCGTCCTCTCCCCCCCACCCCACCCCCCCTCTCTCTCTCCCCAAAATCGAAGCAACAGGTGGAGTAGCCTGGGGAGAGAAAAGGGGGGAGGGAGGGAGGGAAGGATGGAAGGAGGGAGAGACAAAGGGAGGACGGAGGGAGAAGGGCAGAGGGGAGGGAAGGAGAGAGAGTAGAAAGAATGAAATGGATGGATGGATGGAGGGAAGGATGGAAAGAAGGAAGGAAAAAGGAAGGATGGAAGGAGAATAGGGGAGAGGGAAGGAAGGAGAAAGAATGGGGGAGAGGGAGGGAAGGAGTGAAAAGGAAGGAGGGAGGAAGATTAAAAAGAATGAAATGGATGAAATGACAAAAACAAAAAGGAAGACAGGAAAGAGGAAAGGAAGAAGGAAGAAGAGGATGAATGTGGGAGGAAGCGAGGGAGGGAAAGGAGAATGAAAGACGGAAGAGAAGATAGTGAGTGATGAAGCGAAGAATGAAGGAAGGAAGGAAGGAGCAATGAAGGAGAAAGAAGGACTGGAGGATGGATTAGTGAATGACTATAAATGAATGACTGAAGGAAGGAGGGAGGGAGAAATGAAGGATAGAGGCAAGGGGAGGAATGGAAAATGAATGACTGAAGGAAGGAAGGAGGGAAAATAAACGAAAGGAGGAATGGACAAATGAATGACTGGATGAAGGAAAGAAGCATGGGAAGGAGGAATAAAGAAATGAACGAATGAATGAATGAAGGAAAGAGGAATACAGACATGAATGAATGAATGAATGAAGGAAAGAAGAATGAATGAATGACTGAGGGAAAGAAGCATGGGAAGGAGGAGTAAAGAAATGAAGGAAGGAGAGAGCAATAAAGGAGAGACGAGGACAGGAGGCTGGCTTGGTGAAGGAATGAAGGAAGGAAGGAAAGCAAATAGCCCTCCCTAAGCTGTCTGTTACTTAGAATTATGACTTGAGGAGAAGGCTAGTGAAGGATGAAGGTTTGGGAGAGAAGGAAAGGGAGAAAAGAGGGAGAGACGGAGGAGGACAGGGGGAGAGGAAGGGAGGAGGGAAGGCAAGGTACTGAAAGCGGAGAAGGGAGAGAAGTATGGAAGGAGAGGAAGAAAGGGGGAGGGAAAGAAAGGAAAGAGAAGAGATGGGGAAGGAGGGAAGGAAAGGAGAAGAGATAGGAAAGGGGGAAGGAGGGAAGGAAAGCAGAGAGAAGAGATCGGTAAGGAAGGAGGGAAGTAAAAGTTAAGAAAAGGAGGAAGGACGGAAGGAAGAAAGAATAAAAGGGGAGGGAGAAAAAGATGGAAGGAAAAAAGGGGAAAGACGGAATGAAGGAAGAAGGAAGGGAAGGAGGAACTGCGTGAAGGAAGGAAGGAGGCTCAGGTAAGACATAGGAGCAAGGTAAGATTAACACTCCTTCAATCTAAGCCAAGAAGACATGATATTCCTCAGACGATTTTCTTGAGATGAGAGAGTGAGTGAGTGAGTGAGTGGGTGAGTGAGTGCGTGAGAAAGTGGGTGAGTGAGTGAGTGATGGGAGTCAGTGTTAATAATAAAAAAAAAAAATTACCCCTTCACATCGATGACTTTGTTGCCGAGAGAGAGAGAGAGAGAGAGAGAGAGAGAGAGAGAGAGAGAGAGAGATTATGGTATCACTTATTATTGTTATTACTACTACTACCACTACTACTACTGTCCCTTTTGGAGCGCTATTTTCCCTTATGCAATTGACCGTGTGTGTGTGTGTGAGACCAGAAACTCCTGACGTGTTGCGGGTACGGCTCAGTCTGCTGGTGTGGGCGTGGCAATAAGAAATGAATACAGGACACAAACTAAACACTGATACCAGAGCCGTCTCCACAACACACGAGAAAGCACCAGACGGATTAAAATGAGCGTTATATTCGGACAACCCTATCTCAAATTTTGCCATAAGTATTCCCTGTGTAATCAACATGTTCTGCCTACCATTATTTATCGAATATTATCACGTTTTTTTTCTATTATCTTCTATATATCACCATTTTTTTATTCAAACTCATTTTCTATACGTAGGCTTTTTCACAAATTCAAATATACTGTATACTTGCCACTTTTTCGAGTTTTAAATATTTGAATTATCTGTTATTTCACTTAATGTATAATATTTCCTAACACTATTATCCCCCCCTTTTTTTTCAATGTATAATTTCCTTTTCATTTGCATGTTTCCCCTTTTCAGGAAACTATTCATGGTTTTTTAATATAAGCACATTATTCAAAATATTTACATACTCATTTTTTCTCTATCACTCTTTCTCTCGATATGTTCTGGCGTTTGTGGTTTTATAATGCACTGGGTCTGGTTGGTGCACTAGAGGGGAGAGCCGGCGCCACGTTACCTTCCCCTTCCATTGCCTGAGGCGCACTGAGGCTTGGGATGGTCCTACAGCGGTTCTCGTGGAGGATTCAGCCTTCCCTCAGTCCTTCATTTCTTCCTCCTTATCCTTCACTCTGCCATTTTTCTTCCTTCGTTTATTCCTTCTTCCTGCCTTTTCATCCCGACTCCTTCCTTCCTTCCTCTTTCCATCTCGTTCTTTCTAATATTTCTCTCTTCATTCTTTTTCAACTTCATTCATTGCCTCCCTTTTCTTCATTCTGTAGCTTCTTCCCTCCTTCCTTCATTCTGCGGTTCCTTCCTTCATTTTTTTTTCGTTTTTCTGTAACTGCTATCTTCCTTCTTTGACCCCCTCCTTCCTTTTCTAGCATCTTCCTTCCTTCCTTCTTTTTCCTTCCCTTTATTAACTCACATTTTCCTTCATGAACTTCCTGACTTCTTCCTTCCTTCATTCATTCCTTGCCTCCTTCCTTTTCTGATTTCTTTTTTCCTTCCCTCATTCTCTTCTTCCTTCTTTCTTTTCTTACGTCTTTCCTTCCCTTATCGCTTCGTTCTATCCCTCCCTCCTTCCATCCCTCTATTCTTTCCTTCTATCTTTCTATCCTTCCCTCCCATCTTTCCTATCTTTATTCCCTCCCTCCTTCCTTCTGTCTTTCCATTCTTTCCTTCTATCTTTCGCTCCTATTTCTTTCTATCCTTCCCTCGCTTCTTTCCTTTCTTTATGCCCTCCCTCCTTCCTTCTATCTATCCATCTTTCTATCCTGTTTCCTTCTATCCTTCCCTCCTTTCTTTATTCCCTCCCTCCTTTTTATTTTTTCCATTCTTTCCTTCTATCTTTCGCTCCTATTTCCTTCTATCCTTCCCTCCCATCTTTCCATTCTTTATGCCCTCCCTCCTTCCTTCTATCTTTCCATCCCTGTTTTTTCCTTCTATCCTTCCCTCCCGTCTTTCTTCCCTCCCTCCTTCCTTCTCTACATTCTTCAGTTTTTCATTTCATCCTTCCCTCTCTCTTTCCCTCCTTCATACTATATAACTCTTTCCTTTTGCTTCCTTATTTCATCTTTTCTTCCTTCTTTCCTTCAGTCATTCATTCCATCACGCATTACTTTGTTTCTTCATTCCTCCGCTTTCCTTCATTCATTTATTCACAAAACGGGCAACACATTCATTCCCTCATCATCATCATCACAGTCATCACTACCACCACCACCAATATCATTACCACCACCATCATCATCATCATTATTACCACCACCATTACCATCACCACCACCACCATCATCATCATTATTACCACCATCACCACCACAACAACCATCATCATCATTATTACCACCATCACCACCACCATTAACCACCACCACCATCATCATCATCATTATTACCACAACCACCACCACCACCATCATCATCACAATCATTAGCCTACCATCACCATCATCACCACCACCACCATCACAATCATCACCACCACCACCATCACAATCATCACCACCACCACCATCATAATCATCACCATCATCACCACCACCACCATCACAATCATCACCACCACCACCATCACAATCATCACCACCACCACCATCACAATCATCACCACCACCACCATCACAATCATCACCACCACCACCATCACAATCATCACCACCACCACCATCATAATCATCACCATCATCACCACCACCACCATAACAATCATCACCACCACCACCATCACAATCATCACCACCACCACCATCATAATCATCACCATCATCACCACCACCACCATCACAATCATCACCACCACCACCATTATCAACAAAAGACAAGTCGTGTTGAGCATAGGAAAATGAGAAGGAGGGTTTGGCTGGTGAGGCATTGTGATTTTAAGGATTTAGATTTCACGAATTCAAATGATCGAAATGTTAGACAGGGGAGGCATTGGGTCAGGCTAGGTTAGGTTGAGTTAGGTTAGGACTAAATCGGAAGTAGGCATGCGTGTGAGTCCTTATTTCAGAATACAACACAATATATAAACCGCGAAAAATCTCTCTCACATCCGTATGATCATCTAGCCTGCTTCCTGTCTGATGCTGTGTGCTCTGCGTGTTTATATCTATCTATCTATTGCCTGGCGCCTTAATCCCTTGTACGGGGTGGACACAAACAAATCGCCTCCACGTCGCCCTGTCCCCCGCCATTTCACTGCCCTCCCCCCCAGCTCACACCCCCTCTCTCATATCTCTCCACTCCTGTCCATCTCATCCTTGGCCTCCCCCTCCCTCTATCCCCTCCACCTCACTCACATACACTCTCCTCGTTAGTCTCTCGACCTCCATTCTCTCCAAGTTTATATATGGCGAGTCAAAGGCATCTACACAACAATCTTCCCAGCTGTCTCAACAAAATTTATTTATCTATCTATATATCTATTGCCAGAAGCCTTAATCCCTTATTCGGGGTGGTCACAAGCAAATCGCCTCCACGTCGCCCTGTCCCCCGCCATTTCACTGCCCCGCTCCCAATTCACACCCCCCTCTCATACACCTCTCCATTTATAACTGGTGAAATACAATGAAAACTTTATCCTCTACTACTGCGTGCATCAAATGGTTCGATTCCTCCTCTACGTAGTCGTTACACTTTGGAAATCTGAGGTCGTGAGAGATTAACAAGGAGTGTATGTGAGGGGGAGACCGAGGATGAGACGGAGGGATGGAAAAGAGAGGTATATAAGTGAGAGGGGGGGGTGCAAGCTGAGGGGAGGGCAGCGAAATGGTAACAAGGAGGCGATTTGTTTGTGGTCACCCCTTATAGGACTGAGGCGACTGGCTATAGATAAAAATGGTATTCTTATTGACTCGATTTCTATTCTAAGGCACTTAAAGCTTTGTACATCCCTATTTAGAAGTTTTAAACGACATGAAGGACGAGACGGCATTACCCAGATGAATAAAAGTTATGAATTCAGTATAGCAGTTTTTCTTTGGTCACCCCTAACCAGTATGAATGAAAACGGACCAAAAACACATCATAGAAAAAGTTTGTTTACATCCAATATTCATGGGTGACTTACCTATACCTGCCAACTATTTAACCACGCTTTTTCTTTTCTCTTTCTTTCTTTCTCTCTCTCTCTCTCTCTCACACACACACACACATCTAATCCTAGTCCTTCTCTTCCTCTTTTTTCCTCCTTCTTCCTCCCTTCCCTCCTTTTCTCCCTCGCTAGACTAAACTTGCAAGATATTTAACCACGTTTCTCTCTCTCTCTCTCTCTCTCCCACACACACATCTAATCCTAGTCCTCTTCTTCGTCTCTCTCTCCTCCTCCTCCTCTTCCCTCCTCACCCTTCTTCCTCCTCCTCCTCACAGCTCCATACAAACGCGTGTTCCCTCCTCATTGACAATTTTCACGTGACGTCATGATGGTGGAAGGAGAGAGAGGGAGAGAGAGAGAGAGAGAGAGAGAGAAAGAGAGAGAGAGCCAAAACTAAGTGACAAGAGGCGAGGTCTATGGCTTGCTCGGTTGAACGAAAATGAACGATAATTGAAGAGATCACAAGAGTATTATTTCCGGAATATCAAATACATTAGTCTCACATGGTTATTGGCTCCCTAACACCTCTTCCTTAGCGATTTATTTTCGTATTCTCGTCGATTAAGGAGGCTCCCTAACGCCTCTTCCTTAGCGACTTACGTTCGTATTCTCGTAGATTAAGGAAGCTCCCTAACACATGTTCCTAAGCTATTTATTTGGTTATGGCGCCTTACAGTCCTCCTCTGTGTTTAGTAAATCATTATAATATCGTCCCACTTTACGTACTCAGCGTGCAAAAGGATAGTAACCAGCTATATCTAAAAATAAATCGCTAAGGAAGTGGTGCTAGGAAGCCCCCTTAACCAACGAGAATAAAAAAATCGCAAAGGAAAAAATGCTAGGGAGCCTCCTTAACCGACGAGAACACGAAAATAAATCGCTAAGGAAGATGTGTTGGGGAGACTCCTTAACCTACAATACGAAAATAAATCGCTAAGGAGGAGGAGCTAGGGAGCCTCCTTAACCGACGATAACACGAAAATAAATCGCTAAGGAAGAGGTGTTATGGAGCCTCCGTAACCTACAATAAGGATCACTGTCGTTAGGCACAAGGTCATTAGGTCAGTCCCTGGTATTGAAGACTAACTATACATTTCCCCCAAGCACATCTTCCTTAGCGATTTATTTCCGTATTCTCGTCGGGCATTAACTAATATCCAAGCTGATGACGCCACTACCAACCCTCTACTCATACGCCAGCGGGTCCAAGTCGGGCTGGAAGTGTTGCAGCTCAAGAGGTAACTGACTGGGTAGTATTATTCCACAGACAGAATGACATATATAAAAAGACACCATTATCTACCTATAGCAAACTCCCTTTCCCTAACACTGCACATAACAACTCTGGTCTATGGCTGTTTAATGAGGCAGTGTGTACCAAGGCTGTTTAATGAGGCAGTGTGTACTATGGCTGTTTAATGAGGCAGTGTGTACCAAGGCTGTTTAATGAGGCAGTGTGTACTATGGCTGTTTAATGAGGCAGTGTGTACCAAGGCTGTTTAATGAGGCAGTGTGTATTATGGCTGTTTAATGAGGCAGTGTGTACTATGGCTGTTTAATGAGGCAGTGTGTACTATGGCTGTTTAATGAGGCAGTGTGTACTATGGCTGTTTAATGAGGCAGTGTGTACTACGGCTGTTTAATGAGGCAGTGTGTACTATGGCTGTTTAATGAGGCAGTGTGTACTATGGCTGTTTAATGAGGCAGTGTGTACTATGGCTGTTTAATGAGGCAGTGTGTACTACGGCTGTTTAATGAGGCAGTGTGTACTATGGCTGTTTAATGAGGCAGTGTGTACTACGGCTGTTTAATGAGGCAGTGTGTACTATGGCTGTTTAATGAGGCAGTGTGTACTATGGCTGTTTAATGAGGCAGTGTGTACTATGGCTGTTTAATGAGGCAGTGTGTATTACGGCTGTTTAATGAGGCAGTGTGTACTATGGCTGTTTAATGAGGCAGTGTGTACTATGGCTGTTTAATGAGGCAGTGTGTACTATGGCTGTTTAATGAGGCAGTGTGTACTATGGCTGTTTAATAAGGCTGTGTGTACCAAGGCTGTTTAATGAGGCTGTGTGTACCAAGGCTGTTTAATAAGGCTGTGTGTACCAAGGCTGTTTAATGAGGCTGTGTGTACCAAGGCTGTTTAATGAGGCAGTGTGTACTATGGCTGTTTAATGAGGCAGTGTGTACTATGGCTGTTTAATGAGGCAGTGTGTACCATGGCTGTTTAATGAGGCAGTGTGTACCATGGCTGTTTAATGAGGCAGTGTGTACCATGGCTGTTTAATGAGGCAGTGTGTACCAAGGCTGTTTAATGAGGCAGTGTGTGCCATGGCTGTTTAATGAGGCAGTGTGTACCATGGCTGTTTAATGAGGCAGTGTGTACCATGGCTGTTTAATGAGGCAGTGTGTACTATGGCTGTTTAATGAGGCAGTGTGTACCATGGCTGTTTAATGAGGCAGTGTGTACTATGGCTGTTTAATGAGGCAGTGTGTACTATGGCTGTTTAATGAGGCAGTGTGTACTAAGGCTGTTTAATGAGGCAGTGTGTACTAAAGCTGTTTAATGAGGCAGTGTGTACTATGGCTGTTTAATGAGGCAGTGTGTACTAAAGCTGTTTAATGAGGCAGTGTGTACTATGGCTGTTTAATGAGGCAGTGTGTACTAAAGCTGTTTAATGAGGCAGTGTGTACTATGGCTGTTTAATGAGGCAGTGTGTACTAAGTCAAGCCTTCAGTGCGGTAATGTTATTTTCTGCTGTTTTGGTATTTACAAGCATGTACTTGTACTCAGGAAATACCGTTGGTACACAAAGGTAACAACTGTGTATTTAGTCCCTGCTGCTGGTTACGTCCCTACAAATGTGACTATAGAGGTGTGGCTATAACAAGACTGTACTGAGTGTCAGGTGACGGAGTGACGTGACGGGTGGTGACGTACCTGAGGCAGTGTGTGGTGTCTGTCAGCCGGAGTGCGGTGATGGTGGCTGTGGCGGCGGCGGTGGCGGTGGCTGCTCGGTGGCGGTGGCGGCCCCGCAGGGTGGCGTACACCTGGCCCAGCCGCAGCTCGGGCAGCTTCAGCTTCCTGGACCACGATGGCCGGTGGTTGGCCGAGGGGGGCCGGGGGTCCAGGCGGCCCAGCTCCAGCCCCACCGAGGCGGACGTGGCACGCTTCCGTGGCCGCAGCGACAGCGTGGACGCGGACAGGGCACGCCCGATGGCGGACAGGCCACGCAGGGTGTTGCCGCCCCACTTGCTGCGGCGCGGCGCCTGCGTGGGTGGCGCCAGGGACAGCAGGTCACCCTGGGAGCGGCAGGGTCGGGTCAGCGCCGCGCCGCGCTGCACACCCGTGTCCCGCGGCAACAGTGACGTCTGTGACCGTGCCAGCCGCCCACACCCGTACCCGCCGCCCCACCCATCGGGGCTCAGCTGCCCACACGGGCGGGGCGGGGCGGGGCCGGGGTTGTTGTTGGCCAGGTTCTGGGCGGCGAGGTGGCGACGCACCAGGGTCAGGATGTCACCCAGAGACCCACCAAGGCAGCCACCTGAAACACAACACCCACACCGTTTACTGGAGAGGCAAGGATGAATGAACGACTGAACGGAGGAGGGAATGATGTAAATGAGAGGAGGGAATGAATGACAGAAAGAAGGCAGGAGGGAAGGCACCCACGACAACACACACGAGGCACCACCAACGTAGACGCAGAGGCAGGCCACACCGTACTGGCGGGGAGACATACTAACAATAAAGAACAACCAGGTACAATGGCAGGAAGGTAGCTCGTAAGGGTACAACATTGCGGGAAAGTATAGATGATGAGCATAATAATAATAATAATAATAATAATAATAATAATAAAAACGTTTGTTAGCCTGAATAAAATACCCCAAACGCACTTGCAGTAAAAGTGTAAGAGGAAGAACTTTATACAGACGAAGAACATTCATATTTGAAGAAGACATTTAAATTCAAACGATAAGGGACAACGATAAAATTCAAAGACGAGCATTCAGATTCAAGGAGGGCATTTTAAAAGGACGCTTTCATAGTCTACGTACTGGAACATTGATATTTAAAGACATCACTGAAAATTAAAGTCAGGACATTCACATTTACAGAAATCATTCATAATTAAAGTCACTGCAACTCAAAGGACAACCTGCATTTAAAGGAAAAGTCCAATTTTAAAGAAAGCATTTAAACTTAAAGGAAAAACATTTAATTGTAAAGGATCATCATCATCATCATCCAGACTTCCTTTCCCGCTCTAGGGTCGGGTGACAGGATCGAGAGAGAGAGAGAGAGAGAGAGAGAGAGAGAGAGAGAGAGATACAAGCAGGCATACATTATTAGTACTTCCTATGCCATCCACCAAAACACACACACACACACACACACACACACACACACGCACACACACACAATAAGGTACAATAGGAACACAAAACACACAGACATACACCTTCAAATCTCTCTCTCTCTCTCTCAACCAATCTCTCACTCTACCTAAACTAACTCTCTCTCTCTCTCTCTCTCAACCAATCTATCTACCTAAAGCAACTCTCTCAACCAATCTATCTACCTAAAGTACCTATTCTCTCCCTCTCTCTCTCTCTCTCTCCCTCCCTTTCTTTCTCTAACTATTCTTTCTCTCTCAACCAATCTCTCACTCTATCCAAACTATCTCTCTCTCTCTCTCTCTACTAATCACACATCTATTTTTCTCTCTCTCTTCTGATGCCTGGTCTTTCACACAATTGATTTTCTTAAAGAGAGAGAGGCAGTGCTTTGTGACTGACTGTTGCTCTCTCTCACTACCACAACTACCAACATTACTACCACAACTACCAACATTCCTACCACAACTATCAACATTACTACCACAATTAATTCCATATACACAATTACCAATACTACCACCACAACTACTAACATTACTACCACAACTACCAGCATTCCTACCACAACTACCAACATTCCTACCACAGCTACCAACATTACTACCACAGCTACCAACATTACTACCACAACTACCAACATTCCTACCACAACTACCACCACCACAACTTCCAGCATTACTACCACAATTACCAACATTATCAGCAAGCAAAGAGAGAGAGAGAGAGAGAGAGAGAGAGAGAGAGAGAGAGAGAGAGCATTCACTTCTCTTTAATATGGAGGGTAAATGTCAAAGAATATTTATCCGTTTATTAAAAAAAAAAAAAACTCATCTGTCTGGTAACTGACTTATTGAGGATCATGGAATTATTATTATTATTATTATTATTATTATTATTATCATTATTATTATTATTGCTGTTATTATTATTATTATCATTATTATTATTATTGCTGTTATTATTATTATTATTGCTGTTATTATTATTATTATTATTGTTGTTGTTACTATTACTATTGGTACAATTTTCAGGAAAGCAAAAACACAAAACTAGGAGGAGGAGGAGGAGGAGAAGGAGGAGGAGAAGGAGGAGAAGGAGGAGGAGGAGGAGGAGGATAATAATGATGATGATGATGATGATGATAATAATAATAATAATAATAATACAAAGAAGAATATGATGATCACTAAAAGAGGCAGCAAAAGGTAACGATGATGATGATGATGATGATGGTGGTGATGATGATGGTGGTGGTGATGGTGGTGGTGGTGATACAAGTGTTTGCTATATCAATAAAACAGGATCTAGGTATTTGAATCTCACTTGTTGAATATGTGCGTGTATTGAGCAGGTGTGTGTGTGTGTGTGTGTGTGTGTGTGTGTGTGTGTGTGAAAGAGAGAGAGAGAGAGAGAGAGAGAGAGAGAGAGAGAGAGATGAATACGTAGGCTACATAATGATAGCTTGATACGCAGATGGCTGAACAGATAGATAGACAAACAGGAAAGATAGATACAGATTTGAGAGAGAGAGAGAGAGAGAGAGAGAGAGAGAGAGAGTAAACATTTTTCGTACCAGTGTAATATAAAATGGCCATCCAACCAAGGGAAGCCATGCTGTTTGGCGGGTGAATAGCACATCTCTCTCTCTCTCTCTCCAGCGTTTCTCTATCCTCCCTCCTCTCTCTCTCTCTCTCTCTCTCTCCATGTTCCTCCCTCTCCTTCCTTCCCCCCCCCCCGCTCTCTCTCTCCAGCGTTTCTCTATC
>NC_136968.1:158538-298538 GCF_032717465.1 Coenobita brevimanus | reverse complement strand
TAGACAGACAGACAGAAGGCAGGGATAGGAAACAGACAGACAGATAGACAGACAGACAGCAGGCAGGGATAGGAAACAGACAGACAGATAGACAGACAGAAAGGTAGACAGATAGATAGTCGGGATAGATAATAAAAAGACTGACAGATAAATATAGAAAGATCTAGAGAGATAGACAGGGAGAAAGATGGATAGATAAGTAGGCATAAATAGACAGATAGATAGATATATAGATAAAAACAGATAGGCTAGATAGATAGACAGACAGATGCAGGCACGGACAAATAGACAGATAGACAGATGTATAGATAGATAGATTGATGGATTTATAAACAGGTGGAGAGATATACAAAAAGGGAAGATAGACAGATAGATATACAGACACAGAGATAGAGGCAGAGGTACAGATAGATAAACGTATATAAATAGATAGACAGATAGAAGAGACAAACAGAAGTAGATAAACAGATAGATAGACAGAGAAAGACAGGCACACAGATAGATATAGACGCGAAATATATAAATAAACACATTGATAGATACAGATAGACTGATAGATGCAGATAAATCGAGATAGATACGCGATAGACACAAATAGATAAACAGACAGATGGAAAGGCAGACATAATTTCCTCAAACAAATCTTCCTTCCTAATTTACCACTTTGCCTTTGTGATAAAATCTGTGAGAGAGAGAGAGAGAGAGAGAGAGAGAGAGAGAGAGAGAGAGAGAGAGGACAGCTACAGTATATAAAAAGTAGAGAGAGAGAGAGAGAGAGAGAGAGAGAGAGAGAGAGAGAGCAGCTACAGTATATAAAAAGTAGAGAGAGAGAGAGAGAGAGAGAGAGGACAGCTACAGTATATAAAAAGGAGAGAGAGAGAGAGAGAGAAAGAGAGAGAGAGAGAGAGAAAGAGAGAGAGATGGGTCAGTTACAGTAAAAGGTAGAAATATACTGGTACTGAGGAGAGAGAGAGAGAGGGAGAGAGAGATTAATATTGAGAGTAAGATCGATATATACGTTAATTATGCGAGGCGTACGATGGATATGGAGACAAGAAGAGACAGTTTGATAGAGAGAAAGAGAGACAGACAGACACAGACGCATATAACAGATAGACAGACAGACAGAGGCAGGAGATGGAGACTGATACAGGCAGAGAGATAAAGTAGAAAGATAGACAGATAAAGATAGAAAGACAGACAGACGCACACACAGAAAGACAGACTAACAAACATTAAAGAGACAGCTAGACAGACAGATATGTATGTACGGACAAAAAGAGAACTCGACCGTGATGTAAAAATAGATAGATAGATAGACAGGTAGATAGATAAACCATGCAACCAACTTGGATTATTATGTTAATGATGCGAGCAGAACAGATCGGGTTAGCCAGCTGGCATCCACTGATAGATAGGCACACAAATAGCCTAGATAGATAAAACAGTTAGACCGATAGACAGATAAGTAGATAGACAGATGGATAGATAAACAGACAGACAGACATATACATAGATCTCTTTTCTATCGCTACTTCAATGGTCACTGCTCCTCTTACCGACTCCCTTCAACCTCTGTCTCTTCGCCGCACTGTTGCATCTTTATCTCTTTTCTATCGCTACTTCAATGGTCACTGCTCCTCTTACTGGCTCCCTTCAACCTCTGTCTCTTCGCCACACTGTTGCATCTTTATCTCTTTTCTATCGCTACTTCAATGGTCACTGCTCCTCTGAACTGTCTGCTTGCATCCCTCCACCTCTACGACGGGCGCGTAGCACCCGTCTAGCAACAAACTCTCATCCCTTTTCTGTCCAACTCTCTAATGCAAGAGTTAAACGTTACTCCCAGTCCTTCATTTATGCAACAGGTCAACTCTGGAACTGTCTCCCTTTGTCTGCATTTCCTACTTCCTATGATCTCCAGTCTTTCAAAAGCGGTTTGTCCAGGCATCTCGAAATGAACGGATCTTGAATTTGGCTCTTTTGTATTGTTTTTGTGTTTTCTTGGAAGGAATGGTTTGTGGCTCCTGGCCTTTGGTTCCTTCTTTCTTGCATAAAAAAACAAAAAACAAATAAACCTTCCAACTCACTTTGAATGTATGGTAATGGACAGATAGATAGATGGATAGATACACAGACAGACAGACAGACAGAGAGATAGATACAGGTAACGCTTTCCACCCACCTGGATCAGATAGACAGAGAGATAGATACAGGTAACGCTTTCCACCCACCTGGATTGGTATGGTAGTGGTGGTTGCAGTACAGGTCCGGGTTGGCCAGTTCACAGCCGTAGGAGGAGCGCCTCACCAGGCCTCCCTCCGGCGCCCCCAGGTAATCCTTAAAGATGAATTCGTCGTTTTCGAAGCTTCGCAGCGGAGGCCGAGACTTGGGAGGGGGCGGGGGTTCCAGCCTGCGCCCTGGGGAGTCCGGCGGGGAAGGAGGCTGCTCGAATGAACCCCCACAGGGCCTGGCGTCCTTCCAGCTTGGTGAGGCGGGGTGGCGGTTCAGGAGTTCAAACCCCCCGGAGTTGACTCGCTTGAACCCCGGAGGCTTCACCAGGCGGCAGGACCCGCGTTCCACCCCGCCGCCCCCCAGCTCCACGCCCTTCCAGCTCCCTGAATCCCCCTTCCAGCTGGCCGAATCGGAGAAGGGGCAGGGGCCGGGTTCGTAGGTCCCGGATTCAGACAGGTGTCGACCCCCGGGGTGTTCCAAGCCCCCAGAGTTGACCCTCTTGAACCCCCCCGACTCTGAGAGGTGACGTTTGCTGTGCTCGTAGCCTCCTGCGGGACAAAGGTGGTTCTCACACATGCATACCAATGACTCCCACTCGTAACATTGGCCCGTGCTCTCGCCAGGTAAGGAAGCTCCCTAGCACCTCATCCTTTGCGATTTATTTTGTTTATTACACCCTGCCGTCCTCTTCTGTGTTACTGACGAAAATACGGAGCTTTGAGTTGTATGCTCAAACCTTAAACTGCAAAGTGAAATATTTGACGATGATTTCTGAAACATATAACAAAGACAATAGGTGTCTGGCCTGCCTAATATATTGCAATCAGCACTCTGCAATGTGGGATGCAGGCTAACACGTCAACAGTCACAGGTCTGCACTCCATCACTTGAGGTTTAAACATGACCCGAAGACTTGTTTTGGCAGGGAGACCTAGACAGACAGGAAAATATGTTTTGGCAGGACGAACCAGACACAGACAGGAAGATAAATCGCTCAGGAAAAGGTGCTAGGAAGCCTCGGATGCCCCATGCCTATCAACTACACGTGGGTTACTAGAACAAGGTGGCTTAAGGTAAATTAATTAACCTACACTTAGGGAAAAATGAAACGAAAAATGTCCCCAAAACTGTTAATGTTTATAAGTCACCATCTTCTCCTTGAAAACCACCAGCAACAATCTACTTTACATCAAGGTCCCTAACTGAAGTGCTGGATGAACAGGGATATAAGGGGAAACTATCTTTGTCTGACTGTCTGACCGGCCTGGGAACCAAACTGAAGAAAGCGTTTACCTGAATTTATTATTTTTCTCTGTCATTAAAAAGAAAATGAATGAGGCAAATAAACAATAAACATTTTTACACAACACCCCCATTGGTGGACAGGGACACACACACACACACCCTCCTCCAGTACCTCACACCCACACACACCCACCTTTACACCCTCCTTCAGTACCTCACACACACACACACACCTTTGCACCCTCCTCCAGTACCTCACACACACACACACACCTTTGCACCCTCCTCCAGTACCTCACACACACACACACACACACACACACACACACACACACACACACACACCTTTGCACCCTCCTCCAGTACCTCACACACACACACACACACACACCTTTGCACCCTCCTCCAGTACCTCACACACACACACACACACACACCTTTGCACCCTCCTCCAGTACCTCACACACACACACATACCTTTGCACCCTCCTCCAGTACCTCACACACACACACATACCTTTGCACCCTCCTCCAGTACCTCACACACACACACACACCTTTACACCCTCCTCCAGTACCTCACACACACACACACACCTTTGCACCCTCCCCCAGTACCTCACACACACACACACACCCTTACACCCTCCTCCAGTACCTCACACACACACACACACACACACCTTTGTACCCTCCTCCAGTACCTCACACACACACACACACCTTTGCACCCTCCTCCAGTACCTCACACACACACACACACACACACACACCTTTGTACCCTCCTCCAGTACCTCACACACACACACACACCTTTGCACCCTCCTCCAGTGCCTCACACACACACACACACCTTTGCACCCTCCTCCAGTACCTCACACACACACACACACACCTTTGTACCCTCCTCCAGTACCTCACACACACACCTTTGCACCCTCCTCCAGTACCTCACACACACACACACACACCTTTGTACCCTCCTCCAGTACCTCACACACACACACACACCTTTGCACCCTCCTCCAGTACCTCACACACACACACACACCTTTGCACCCTCCTCCAGTACCTCACACACACACACCTTTGTACCCTCCTCCAGTACCTCACACACACACACACACACACCTTTGCACCCTCCTCCAGTACCTCACACACACACACACACACACACACACCTTTGCACCCTCCTCCAGTACCTCACACACACACACACACACACACACACACACACACACACACACCTTTGCACCCTCCTCCAGTACCTCACACACACACACACACCTTTGCACCCTCCTCCAGTACCTCACACACACACACACACCTTTGCACCCTCCTCCAGTACCTCACACACACACACACACACACACCTTTGCACCCTCCTCCAGTACCTCACACACACACACACACCTTTGCACCCTCCTCCAGTACCTCACACACACACACACCTTTGCACCCTCCTCCAGTACCTCACACACACACACACACCTTTGCACCCTCCTCCAGTACCTCACACACACACACACACACACACACTCCATTTCTCCCTCCTCCAGTACCTCACACACACACACACACACCTTTACACCCTCCTCCAGTACCTCACACACACACACACACACACCTTTACACCCTCCTCCAGTACCTCACACACACACACACCTTTACACCCTCCTCCAGTACCTCACACACACACACACACCTTTACACCCTCCTCCAGTACCTCACACACACACACACACCTTTACACCCTCCTCCAGTACCTCACACACACACACACACCTTTACACCCTCCTCCAGTACCTCACACACACACACACACCTTTACACCCTCCTCCAGTACCTCACACACACACACACACACACACCTTTACACCCTCCTCCAGTACCTCACACACACACACACACACACACCTTTACACCCTCCACCAGTACCACACACACACACACACACACACACCCATACACCCTCCTCCACTACCACACACACACACACACACACACACCTTTGCACCCTCCTCCAGTACCTCACACACACACACACACACACACCTTTACACCCTCCTCCAGTACCTCACACACACACACACACACACACCTTTTCACCCTCCTCCAGTACCTCACACACACACACACACACACACACACACACACACACCCCACCAGTCGCTCACCCTCACTCACACACACACACCTTTGCACCCTCCTCCAGTACCTCACACACACACACACACACACACCTTTGCACCCTCCTCCAGTACCTCACACACACACACACACACCTTTGCACCCTCCTCCAGTACCTCACACACACACACACACACACACACCATAGCACCCTCCACCAGAAACTCACACACACACACACACACACACACACACACACACACACACACACACACACACACCTTTGCACCCTCCTCCAGTACCTCACACACACACACACACACACCTTTGCACCCTCCTCCAGTACCTCACACACACACACACACACCAAAGCACCCTCCTCCAGTACCTCACAAGCACACACACACACACACACACACACACACACCTTTGCACCCTCCTCCAGTACCTCACACACACACACACCTTTGCACCCTCCTCCAGTACCTCACACACACACACACACACACACACACACACACACACACACACACACACCTTTGCACCCTCCTCCAGTACCTCACACACACACACCTTTGCACCCTCCTCCAGTACCTCACACACACACACACACACACACACCTTTGCGGCCGGCCCCGTCTCCATGCCTCTTCTTGTGGTCAAAGATGCCCCACTTGCCCCTCTTGGAGTTGGACCCGCGGCTCTCGTTGGACGGCCGCCGCAGCTCCACACGCGGCAGGCAGGGCAGCGCCAGGTCTAAAGGCAGGTCGTCGACGAAGGGGTGGAGGTCGCAGGCGGAGGTGCGCAGGAGGCGATGATCAGCCATTTGACTTGACGGTGAGAGCGGCTGCGGGAGGGGAGGCAAGGAGGGAGGTGAGTAAGCAGGTAGATAAGGAGGGAAGCAAGGTATGTATGTAAGTATCTAGGTAGGTAGGTAGATATGTAGGTAGGAAGGAGGGAAGGTAGGTAGGTAGGAAGGAAGGGAAGTATGTAGGTAGGTGGGCAGGTAAGTAGGTATGTAGGTCGGCAGCAAGGAGGAAAGTAAGGTATGCATGTGTGTATGTATCTTGGTAGGTAGGTAGGTAGGTAGGTAGGTGGGTGGGAAGGAAGGAAGGAAGCTATGTACGTACGTATGTAGGTAGGTAGGTGGGTGGGAAGGAAGGAAGGAAGCTATGTACGTACGTATGTAGGTAGGTAGGTAGGTAGGTAAGTGGGCGTGTCAGTAAGTAGGTAGGTAGATAGGCAGGAAAAGAGGAAACAGGTAGACAGGAGGGAAGAACAGAGTTATGAAGGTAGAAAAGACGGGAGGGACGAAGGAAGGAAAGAAAGAAGGGTGAGGGAAGGAAGGATGGAAAGGAGGGAAGAATACGGAAGGAGGGAAGAGAAGGAACACAGGAAGGAAGGAAGAAATAAAGGAAAATAAGAAAGACGCAAGACAAAGGAGAAAACATGAAGATTATTCTGTTTAACTTGGCCTAAAATTGCCATCTCTCCATCTTGAATGCTGGGCTGTAACAGATCAACACTGGAATACTTTGCTAGTCACGAAGAAGCGCTGTGGAAAGGATGCAGAGCCGTAGCATAGTCTTCTGCAACTCAGCATCTTGAAATAAGCTCCAAGTGGACGAAAATCTGGGACAATATAAAGAAAAACCTATATATAGAATGTGGACGGAGAGAAACCTATTTTTTTTTCGATTTTGAGAAGTTACAAAAAATATTCTTTATAATATATGCAAATGAGAATAATTTCCCGATGAGATGATGATACGTACAGCAAACTTCTCCTCTGCGACTAAGGAATTAAGACGTAAAATTATCAGACACGTCCTGATGAAATCTGGTGAAATATGGCAGAGGAGTCAGGGAAAGATTTATAATTACACACACACACACACACACACACACACACACACACACACACACACACACACATATACAAACTCACACACACATGCATACATAGGCTATACACACAGACACACACACACATCGTCTCATCAGGGATTCAGCGGTGCTGGTGTCGTCATCCAAGTCATTAAAGGTGCTGTAACAGTCTAATTGTACCCGTGCTAGTCACGAAGAAGTGCGTGGAAGGGATGTAAGGGCGTAGTAGTGTCTTACCCTGGCGGTGGGCTCGTGAACTAATCAGGAATGGAGGTCAGCGTCTCACCATGGATTCAATAATGGTAGCATCGTCGTCCAAGTGGTTAGAGGTGGTGGAGGAGTGTTGGTAGGACCAGGGGCCGGCTAGCATGGTGCGAGTGGACGAGAAGGAGGAGCGGGAGGGCGAGGAAGAGGTGGAGGAGGAGCAGGATGGAGGGGAGTGGGGTGGTGGATCTCCTCCCTTCATCCCCTTCTGTGTCTGTTGAGGGGAAAATATCAGAAACTACCATTAAAACAATACTAGATGTAATAAGAGTAACTTGGAATAATAATAATAATAATAATAATAATAATAATAATAATAATAATAACTAACACTACAGGTAAGATAATTGATAATCCGTGAGTAAAAATAAATCTGATACCTGTACTAATGACTATTAATCTAATAATTACAGACATACCCTACTGTACTACAACTGGCAATAATAATAATAATAATAATAATAATAATAATAATAATAATGGGAAAATGATGGAGGAGGAGGAGGAGGAGGAGGAGGAGAAAGCGGGGAAGGAGATGATGATGATGATGATGATGATTATTATTATTATTATTATTACTACTACTACTACCACTACTATTATCATTATTTCAAATGAGACCCACATTCTCGCTCCACCTCTGACCCCTTGCTTTAGTTGTTTATTGCCTTTTATTGATCGACCTTTGACCTCATATGACCTTCATCTGTTCATGTATTTGATAACTCACATTATTTGTTAATTTGATCACCTTTCTTGCCTGACCCTCAACCCTTCCCTCAAGTCTGGTCAAAAATGGAATATAATTGTTTACCTTTGATTAAGGTGTCTGCCAATACATGGATAGACAGCAAGATAGATAAAACTGAGAGAAAGATAGGCTACACAAATGGCTAGACAGATAAGACAGACATGTAGATAGACACAGACATAGCCTATATACAGTAGACGAATAGATACACACACATACATTCAGACAGACAGATAGATAGATAGATAAACTGATGGCCTAGGTCAAGTTCTGCCTAATGTTCACGACAGGTCCTGGGAGTGAACACATTAAAACTGATAACACGTTGATCTGTTCTTCAAGGTGCTAAATAACACTGGTGAACAGGGCAGGTGCTTGAAATAGAACACAGGTGCCTTATGAACACCCATGCACACACACACATACAAACACACACACACACACACACAAACACACCCACACACATAGAATATACACACACATATACATACCAACACGTAGCCTACACACAGACATACAGAATACACAAACGTTCACATACACACACACACATACACTGAAGAGCTTCTATTAACTTCATTCATGCAAGTAATCTCTCTCTCTCTCTCTCTCTCTCTCTCTCTCTCTCTCTCATTTACCCCCCAGGACCCACAAACTTCCATTAAACAAACACAATATTAATTTTTACAAACAAAGGTATTTTATTTTTTCAATTTCTAACCATTTACTTCTCTTGCTGACCAGACGATTTTATGAAGAATAACCAGAGAGAGAGAGAGAGAGAGAGAGAGAGAGAGAGAGAGTCATGGAAGGCAAAAGTTCATTATTATTTTCTTTTTTGTTCAATGTTAATTATACGGTTTGGTTTTCCTCATTTTTTCCCCTTAATCGCTTCAGCCCAAGGACACAGCCCAAAATTCCTGCTGGTGAGGGAGGCCTTCACGCGGTGGCACCGATACAACCAGGCGGTGGAGCTGCCTGGTTACACACACGTCCTCACTTCCCTTCCCATCCCCACAAATGATTCATGGATAAAGGCAGCTTAGGCCTGCAGTCCACAGGGTTCCCAGTTCAGATAAACCTGGGACTGCAACAACAACAACAACAATTAGGCTACTACTACTACTCTACGACACTACTGTTATTACTACCACATACTATCACTACTACTACTAGCTACATCTACCACAACTACTATTACCGGTACTATTACTACTACTACAACTACTACTATCAATATTACTACTGTACTACGTTACGTACCACTATTACTACCACTACACTACACAGGAAGGACAGACAACAGGAGGTAAGAACCAGAGGGGAGGTCAAGCTAATTTAAGTCTGTCCGAATTAGTTCAAACTTTGTGGATGGGTTAGGGATAAAGCAAGAAGAGATATACGATTCTGAAGTTAAAGGTTAGGGTGACGGAAAGGCCAGGGGTTAGGGTGACAGGGAGAGGTCAAGGGTTAGGGTGACAGGGAGAGGTCAGGGGTTAGGGTGACAGGGAGAGGTCAAGGGTTAGGGTGACAGGGAAAGGTCAAGGGTTAGGGTGACTGGCAAAGGTCAAGGGTTAGGATGACAGGGAGAGGTCAAGGGTTAGGGTGACAGGGAGAGGTCAAGGGTTAGGGTGACAGGGAGAGGTCAAGGGTTAGGGTGACAGGGAGAGGTCAAGGGTTAGGATGACAGGGAGAGGTCAAGGGTTAGGGTGACTGGCAAAGGTCAAGGGTTAGGATGACAGGGAGAGGTCAAGGGTTAGGGTGACTGGCAAAGGTCAAGGGTTAGGGTGGGGGGCAAAGGTCAAGGGTTAGGGTGGGGGGCAAAGGTCAAGGGTTAGGGTGACGGGCAAAGGTCAAGGGTTAGGGTGACAGGCAAAGGTCAAGGGTTAGGGTGACTGGCAAAGGTCAAGGGTTAGGGTGACAGGCAAAGGTCAAGGGTTAGGGTGACAGGGAAAGGTCAAGGGTTAGGATGACAGGGAAAGGTCAAGGGTTAGGATGACAGGGAAAGGTCAAGGGTTAGGGTGACAGGGAGAGGTCAAGGGTTAGGGTGACAGGGAGAGGTCAAGGGTTAGGGTGACTGGCAAAGGTCAAGGGTTAGGGTGACAGGCAAAGGTCAAGGGTTAGGGTGACAGGCAAAGGTCAAGGGTCAGGGTAACAGGCAAAGGTCAAGGGTCAGGGTAACAGGCAAAGGTCAAGGGTTAGGGTGGGGGGCAAAGGTCATATATTAGGCCCCCAGACCAGTTCATGGGAGCGGATGTTTCTCTCTCTCTCTCTCCTTCCCATTTTTTCCCTTTCCTGTGCTCTTTCTCCTTCCATCACTCGCTCTCCCCCCCTCCCCCCCCACACACACTATCGCATACCGGTGCGGTACTTCCTTCCCTCTCGCCCTCTTGCTCCCCCCCCCCTTTTTCTCTCCATTACCGGTTCAGTTCAATTCTTTTTACTCAGCAAAGGAGAAACTTTCGAACCTGGAGGGAGGGGGGGGGGGTATAGTCTTCGCCAACCCCTTCACTACATAAGATGAGGGTGGACTGGGACGCCCTCGGTGGTGGCACTGATATAACCGGGCGGCGCCACTGCCTGGTTGTACAAACGTCCCTCACCTCCATCCCTATCCCCTGAATGGAGGACGGTGCACAGTAGGAGAAGGGAAACTCAAGCCTGCAGGCCACTGGGTTCACACTACAAGCGCTATATATACTTCTTTTATTCTAACTTGGCCTAAAACTGCCAAATCTCCATCTTGAATGCTGAGGAGAAGCAATGGTTTTAAATGTGGTACCAGTCACGATGAAGTGCTATGGAAAGGAAGCACAACCATAACCGTTTTTTTTTTTTTCGAGTTACGTGATATAAACAACAAACGGACGAAAACCTCGGACAATTTACAGTTTGAGAATTTTACTACCGGGTACTGGTACGACTGCTGACCCAGTCCACGGGTGGGAAAGGAGGTCCGGATGATGATGACGACTGCTACCACTATATACTACCACTACCACTGGTAATAATAGTACCGGTAGCGGTAATAATAATAGGCCTAATAATAATGCCGCCATCACCACCACCACTAATAATAATAATAATAATAATAATAATAATAATAATAGCGGCACTACTACTACAACGGTAATAATGCCGGTACTACCACAACTACCACTAGAGATCCTAGGCGAAATCAAACCGGGCAACAGTAGGAAACACGAATAAAAAATCTAGACATCACACTAGAAGAGGTCAAAATATTCTATCTATCTATCTATCTAGACGCCTCAATCCCGTTTGGGGTGGCCACAAACAAATCGCCTCCAAGTCGCCCTGTCCCCTGCCATTTCACTGCCCTGCTCCCAACTCACACCCCCCTCTCTCATATACCTCTCCACCCCATCCCTCCATCTCATCCTCGGCCTCCCCCTCCTTACAAGTTATTTAAGCCGAGGATGTACAGGAAATCTGCCAACTCTGATATCAGTTCACTGCCGTACGAGACAACACGAGACGGTGAGCATTACCTTTTGAAACTAAGCGATGTTAACTTCGAAACCCACCAAACATTTTCATAAGTCTGCGTTCAGTCTCGTCACTCTCCGACCAAAAAAACTGGAGGGATATTCCTGACCACACCTGCTGGGACTTGCTACACCTTTTTCACTCTAACTTGGCCTAAAATTTCCTTCTCTCATTCTTGAATATTTTGAGAATAAACTGACACTTCAAGATGCTAGTCACAAAGAAGTGCTGTGGAATGGACGTGGAGCTGCATTATTATCCTTTTCTGCCACTGAACTACGTGAAATAAGCTGCAAAAGGACGAAAATCAAGACCAAGTTGAAGTAGAAACCAGTATACTCATGCAGTTTTATTGCTACTCGGGGAAGAAAGACTGTTCACCCTCGTTTTATATGCCGGAAATCAGCAGCCTAGCCCTGGGACCCTACGCTTCGATACGTACTTGTTAGCCTTTTTTTCGCGATTTTATTCACGACCTCGCCCCCCCCCCCCTCACCCAATCGGGGTAGCTCGATGTGGCTGGTGTGGACCCTTGATATTAACGAAGGGAGGGAGGGAGGTACGAATGAATGAAGGGAAGAAGGAAGGAAGGATGGAAAGACGTAAGGATGGGAAGGAATGAGAAATGAATGAATAAATGAAGGATTGGATGAAAGAAAAGAGGAAAGAAGTAAGGATGGGAAGGAAAGACAGGAATGAATGAATAAATGAAGGACTAGATGAAAGGAAGGAAGGAAGGAAAGGACAGAAGGAATAAATGAAGGATGAAATTAAGGAATCCTGAAGGAAAGAAGGAGGGGAGGTATGAATGAATGAAGGAAAGGAAGGAAGGAAAGAAGGAGGGAAAGAAGTAAGGATGGTAAGAGGAGAGGGAAGGAATGAAGTAAGTATGGAAAGGAAAGAAAGAAGGGAGGGAGGTATGAATGAAGGAAGGAATGACAGGAAGGAAGGGAGGTAAGAATGAATGAAGGAAAGGAAGGGAAGAAAGAAGTAAGGCTGAAAAGGAAAGAAGTAAGGATGGGAAGGAAAGAAGGAAGGAAGGAAAGTAAGGATGAAGGAAAGAAGGGAGGAAAGAAAGAAGGATGGGAAGGAGAGAAAGATATGAATAAATGAACTGGATTACAGGGAGGTACGGTACGAATGAAGGAAGGAAGGATGGAAAGACGGGGGGGAGGGAGAGGGGTATGAATGAAGGAAGGAAAAGAAAGGAAAGATGAAGAGGAAAGAAGGAAAGGAAATCAGGAGAGAACAAAATGAAGAATGAGGGGAAAAAACGAAAGAAATGAAGTAGGAAAAACAACAACTGATTTTCAAGATAATATGGGAAGGATAATAATATAGATTAAGAAATGAATGAGTGAAGGTATTAGTGTGTGTGTGTGTGTGTGTGTGTGTGTGTGTGTGTGTGTGTGTGTGTGTGTGTGTGTGTGAATGAGTGAAAAAAAGGGAAAGAGAGAGAGAGAGAGAGAGAGAGAGAGAGAGAGAGAGAGAGAGAGAGAGAGAGAGAGAGAGAGTGTGTGTGTGTGTGTGTTGTTTTCAATGGCACAATTTTCTCTCTCTCAATAAGTATCTACCAGTTATCTATCTGCTCACCAACCTTTCTCCCAATTTATCTGGCTCCTCTCTCTCTCTCTCTCTCTCACATCTGAATAAAATCGTCTGAGATTTTTCTGATTAAAAAAAAAGACAATGTTATTTTTAAGTCACTTTAACCTAACTCTTTCACATCGAGAGAGAGAGAGAGAGAGAGAGAGAGAGAGAGAGAGAGAGAGAGAGAGAGAGAGAGAGATCAGTGTGACCTGTTTGGGAATCCTCTCTTTAATTCCTTTATATAGAGAGATTTTAGAGATAGTTTAAATCAGATGGATGATCAAAAAATACTTAATGAAAGAAGGAGAAAGAGAGAGAGAGAGAGAGAGAGAGAGAGAGAGAGAGAGAGAGGCGGGGGGAGTTAAGTGACTGTGTGTGTGTGTGTGTGTGTGTGTGTGTGTGTGTGTGTGTGTGTGTGTGTGTGAGAGAGAGAGAGAGAGAGAGAGAGAGAGAGAGAGAGGCGGGGGGAGTTAAGTGACTGTGTGTGTGTGTGTCTGTGTGTGTGTGTGTGAGAGAGAGAGAGAGAGAGAGAGAGAGAGAGAGAGAGAGAGAGAGAGGTATCTCCCTTTAAATCCCACACTGGACCTCTCTCACTTATTCAACGGAGGGAGGCAGAGAGAGAGAGAGAGACAGAGAGAATGAGAGGGGGGGGGAAGTGTGGGTGATGGAGAGGGAAGAGGGGAGTAGGAGGAAATGTAGGAGGAAAGATATGGAGAGAGAGAGATCACATTCTCCTCAGTAACTGATACATAGGTTCATATTTTCCGGTGTACCGTAATTTAATCAGGATTCCGTGGGATGAATGGTGAGAGAATGAATGTGTGACCCATTTAACAGGGTAAGCTGCTGATATTTCTTCTATCCGTTAGTTTGCTCTCCAGACCCAACCTCACCCCATCCTTAGGCTAGGAGGGTAAAAGTGGCTGGGATGATAATGACAATAAGAGCTACATAAACTAAAGCCAATCTTCCTCTAAAACAGAACATAATAGTAGTAGTAGTAGTAGCAGCAGCAGCAGCAGCAGCAGTTGTAGTACCGTAGTAGGAAAAATAGTAAAACAGTAGTAGCAGCAGCAGCAATAGTAGTAGTAGTACAACATATAACTAAACCGGATACAAGAAAATGTCACGCAGTCGGTGTGTCACTTCATCCTGCTTCACAGGCTGGAAAGGAAACGGAACTTCAGGATAAACTACAATATTATATCTAAATTGAAGTCAAAGCTGACGAATCCCGAAACCATGAGGTAGGCTAACTCAGGTCAACAACAGTAATACCGGTAATAATAATAATAATAATAATATTACCTGTAATGACAATACTAAAAATTACCGGTATAACAATAACCGTAGGACGTACATCGTTAATAAAGGCTCCAACATGCTTGAATGCGTCGGCGTTGGTCACATAATGGCGGCTCTCCTTGCTGCTCGATCTCTGGCAGCCTCCTTATTTAGTCCCTTATCCCTAAAGTCACTCTATGACCTCATCCCATGTCTTTTTCAGTCTGCCTCTCGCAACCGTAGCCCCTACGTTCACACTTCTCACCTTCTGGACCCAACTGTCATCCCCTATCCTTTCAAAACGCCCAAGCCATCTTAATCTGCTCCTCATAACACCAATACATTCAAATCCCATCCTTCCTCTCAACTCTTCAATCGTAAACCCCCCCCCCAAGGCCTCACATTCATGGACGCACTACATATCCATCTAATCAGTCATACCTGTTGGGTTGAGCCTGCGAATATCCTCTTCCTTTATTGCCCAGGTGTCACTACCTGCATTACACTCCTAACACATGCCACATACAAAAAACCCCTAGGACGGAGGGACAGCCCTCTCAATGTCAGGAGAGGTAACAGCTCCCTGAACTTCTTCCAACCACTCCTCACTCTAGCCACAAAGCAAGCTCCAGTCCCATCTCCAGCACGTAACACGTCTCCCAAATAACAAAATTCTTCCACACACTCAAGAAACTCACCAGTAAGATCAAGTCTTTCACGCCTGACACTCTCCCCATGCTCTCCCCACACATCGCACACATGAAATCCGCACTATGTTGTAGTCTACCTCTACTACCACTACATCTATTCATCATCCACTTATCACAAACACTGCACAAGATTTGGATTTACTTTCGACGCCCTTGTGGCAAATCGCACGTTGCCACACTCCTTCTTTTACAGGTCCGCCACCAACCCTAGACACCATCACCTCTGTTTTATCTGCATTTACTCCTAAACCCTGGTGCCCCATACCATCTCTCCATTTCCTAAATCCTTCCTCCGTCTCCCTTTCATTCTCTGCAATCAACATCAAATCAACCGTATACATCTCCCACGGAAGCCCATTACTGAAGTCAAGTGAGAGGGCTTCAAGTACCCTACTATGAAAAACACGGGGCTCAAGACCCTGATGCACACCAACATTCACAGAAAACTCATCACTCAAATCTCCATTCACCTTTACCTGGGTACGAGCACCCACACAGGCTACATAGCCATAACCAATGCTATTATCCCTGGCCATAACCACTCTAACCAGCCACTCCTTGTTCACAAGCTTTCTCATTTCCCACTTCACCACTTTCCTAGGGACTCTGTCAAAGACCTCCAAATCATCAAAAACAAAGTACCTACACAGATCGCCTGTTTCCTATATATTTTCCCTGATGCTGTCGAACAATGAATATGGCATCAGTGGTCTCTTTGCCTGGCATAAACCCAAACTTCATCTCATCAATATTCACTCTCTCTATACTCATTCATTCTCGAATTCTCTCCATTACCAGGTTCAAAAGTTTTATGCCTCTATAATTTCCTCTTTGCAGGGCATCACCCTTCCCCTTGCACACATTTACAATTACACTTCAGCCAGTCATCTGGGACAACACACTCATATATAATCGTATTTATTAAATCAGCAACTAACCCCACTCCTAGCCCCCGAGGCTTTCAGTATTTCAGCAGTCACCCCAGACACACCTGCTGCCACCTGCATACTGCCAATGCCCTGCTCACAGTAGCAGCATCAAAGGCCAAGGGCCAAGCACTGGATCCGCTGACTCCAAACCTTCCCTGGTCCAATCCAACTCCTTCAACAACCGGTTACGATGCTTTCTCCAGGCGTCTGTAATATCCCCACCGTCCACCACTGCCTTGCCTTCAATTCTTCACGCACTGCTCACCTATATCCCGGCTTACCCTCTTCATCTGATTTGACACCTTAAATATCATATTCTTCCTTTCAGCACATTTTAAATAATACCGTAATAATAATAATAATAATAAAGATCGATGTTGGATTAAAACAGAATTCAACGGGGTCCTATTTTCAGTGGACTCGAAGATTTCCCAACACATGTCCATAAGCGGTTTATTGTTAAAAAAAAAAAAAAAAAAAAAAAAAAAAAAAAAAACTCACTATCGCCCTGTATATTAGGGAGAAATACTACCATGCCTGCCATGGCCCTGCAGTACCCATGGGGACCTAGATGGTTATTAGACTGTTGTATGGTGTATTCCTGGCCAAGACTGTGACCTGCTGAATATCTGATCGTCTGCCTTAACAGTGTAGGTGCAAGTGATACGCTTAAACTCTCTCTCCCCCCTCCCCCCCCTCTCTCTCCGCCACTATTGTAACTGAAGGGGTCAGGTACGGCCTTCATTAACCCCTTCAGTATGAGATGCCTTTGGAAAGCTGTATAAAATTGTTTCTAGGAACAAATACTGACATTTCGCTAGTCAACGGATTAACCAATGATATTTGAATAATAATAACAATCCATCTAATCCGTTTTGGCATCAATAAAGAGCGTAAGATCCCAGGGCTAGGCAATTCAATTCCTACATTTAAGGCGAGGGTGACCCGCCTCACTCGCCCCTGAGTGGAGTTTATTGCTCACATGTCAGAGTGAACTTACGTGAGGAAAAAAGCACTAACCAGCTCAAACCGGCTGAAACCCCTTAACCCACTACACCACCAGGCGTCACTTGGCTACATGGTTACCACCCAACGTAGTATATAATACGTTTCCCGATGTGCAGGAAACCATTTGGCTTGTCACTCAGTGTAGTCACAAAAAGGAATTACATCAAGAAATTAACTGTAAATGGGTAAACAACAACAACAATAATAATAATAATAATAAAATAATAATGATAATATACTCGTATTACTCGATGTAGTGCTGCTCTCGGATGTCTGCCCTTTCCTCTCCTCCATGCTTCTTTCCTTCCATCCTCTTCTGTCTTTCATTCTTTCCTTGTCCTTCTGCCTACGGGTGACTTTACACTCCCTCTTCTTTCTTTCCTTCATTCTTTCCTCTTCCTTCTGCCTGTGGGTGACTCTACACTGTGTGACATGCCAAATGGTTTCCTGTACACCAGGAATCTATTTACTGCGCTGGGTGGTAACCATATAACCAAACTTTGGCGCCTGGTGGTTTAGTGGGTCATTACTGCGCTCCAATCGGATTGAGCCGGTGAAGGTTTATATCCAAGGGATGGTTGGCGTGTATTTGCTCATGTAATGCCACTCAGGGATGAGTGAGGGTGGTCACTCATCTTAAATGTCGAAGCCCACCAGGTAAGATAACCAGGTAAGACCAACTGCCTAGCCCCGGGCTCCTACACTCCTCATGGGGCGATGTAGGATTGGATAATAATAATAATAATAATAATAATAATAATAATACTGCCTATCAAGTAGATAAACATTAAGTACTCACGGCGCCGTTAACGCTGCAACTGACTGGCTACGTTACATCCCTCCCTTTACCGGCATATCTCTGTCCCATCCTCAAAGACGTTCTTCAGAAGGCTTGTTCTCACTTTAATTTGCTCACGCCTCGTTTATCGCAATATTATCAGTTTTTATTTTGCCGTTTTTTCCCATACCATTCGTCAGTCACAGGCATTTGGAATTACAAGGTCAAACTCGGGAATTTGAATTTTGACTTATATTAAAACGCTTGCGTCGTGCATTAGCTTCCTCCATAAATCACTGGCACTTTAGATATCACTACACTCGCTCACTCTCATTTAGTGTGTAATGCTTACGTAGACGTTTAAAGCAGAACGACGTTAAATATTATAGTATTTGGCGGGTTGGTTAAAAGTTTCCCAAAGGAGCACCGCGCAGCATCACCGCACTACACTACCTCTAGTCTGACACTGAGGCGGTGGCGGTCCGTAGAGTTGCCATATCCCGAGTTACAAATACTGCTAAATTTTTGCTAAGAAATCGCTAGAGCGCCGCAATATACAAAAACAAGTGCAGAAAGTTTCTACAAAAGGGATATTATCTCCATAATATCGTTAGGCTGCATTTCTTGATGCCTAATGTTAAAAATAATGACTGAGTGAGGAGTAGCGGTAGAGGTAGCGGGAAAATACGCTGAGTTGGCAACGCTGACTTCTGGGCGGTGGGCCTATCATCCACCATCTCGTGATGCCATAATTATGGCATTGATTCACATAACGCAGGTCATTACCATCATTGCCCTTCTTATAATGATTTTGTTCGGATGCAGAAACATGAGCACGATGGTGATGACGATGATGATGATGATGGTAGCCTCCATTATTTTTACATGAATTTAAATTAGACCGTTATCACCGTCGTTGTAGCATCACAATTCAAATTTCGCTCAAACCTAGCAAAGATCCGTAACACCCCTTCAGTTCGATTAATAGCCAAGTGTGTAGGTGGATTGGAGGATGGATTTGAATAGTAACCAAGGAGACTCATCCCTTACCTCAGTCGAATTTCCTATCTCAGCTGAATAAAAATAGACTGAGAGTGTGAGAAATAATTCATACATCAGAGGGTTTAGGCAGACGGTTTCTATAGTCTTGCGGTAGATAGATAGATAAATAGATAGACAGACAGGCAGGTAAGTAGGCAGACAGAAAAATAGACAGATAGGTAAGTAGGTAAGTAGACATACAAACCGATAGATAGATAAGCAGGTAGGTAAGTGAACGTGGGTAGGTTGACAAAAGATAGGTAAGTAGATAGGTAGGTAGGTAGACAGACGAGCCGATAGACAGATAGATAGGCAGGCAGACAGAGATAGGTAGATACATAGGTAGGTAGGTAGGTAGGTAGATAGACAAACCAATAGATAGATAGACAGGTAGACAGAAATATACATAGGTAAGAAGGTAGGTAGGTAGACATACGAAGCGATAGATAGATAGATAGATAGATAGGCAGGTAGGTAGGTAGGCAAAATGACAGATGAATATACAGATAGATACACAAAATATGATGCTAGTCAGGAAGAAGTGCTATAGGAAGAATGTAGAGCCGTAGCATTTGCCACTGAGCCACGTGAAATAAGCTGCAAAAGGACGAAAATCTGGGCCAAATTCAGGTGAACGGAGAATAGTGGTAGGGAGAGGGAAATCACACAGTAGTAGTAGTAGTAGTAGTAGTAGTAGTAATAGTAGTAGTAGTAGCAGCAACAGTAGTAGTAGTAGTAGTAGTAGTAGTAGTAGTAATAGTAGTAGTAGTAGCAGCAACAGTAGTAGTAGTAGTAGTAGTAGTAGTAGTAATAGTAGTAGTAGTAGCAGCAACAGTAGTAGTAGTAGTAGTAGTGGTGATGGTGGTGGCTGTAGTAGTGGTGGTGGTGGTTGTAGTAGTAGTGGTAGTGGTAGTAGTAGACTGCAGGGTTGATCTGACTAGTAACCAAGGAGACTCATGCCTACCTCATAACTAAGGCTCAGATGAATATAATAATTGATGGAATAAAGCAATAACTATGGCTGAATTAATACATAAATAAATGAATAAATAAAACAGCAATAAATAAATAAATAAATAAATGAATAAATAAAAAAACAATAAATAAATAAATAAATAAATGAATAAATATATGCAGCAATAAATAAATAAATAAAACAATAAATAAATAAATAAACAGCAATAAATAAATAATGCAGTAAATAAATAAATAAATAAATGCAATAAATAAATAAAAAACAATAATAAATAAATAAAACAGCAATAAATAAATAAATAAATAAAACAGCAATAAATAAATAAATAAATAACACCAATAAATAAATAAATAAATAACACAGCAATAAATAAATAAATAAATAACACAGCAATAAATAAATAAATAAACAGCAATAAATAAATAAATAAATAAAACAGCAATAAATAAATAAAGCAATAACCAAAAAAACAAATAAAACAAAAAATAATGTAACAAATAAAAATATATAAGCAATAAATAGATAGAAAAATAGATAAATAGATAGATAGATAACTGTACCTTAAAGAGTTGGAACAGCGTGAAAACAGTTGGGTTCAGAAGTTGGTGGATCACTGTCCTGCCCTCCATATTTCTCCTTCCTTCCCAAGCATCACTGTATCTCTCTCTGTTTAATAATAATAATAACAATAACAATAATAATAATAGCAGTAATGATGATGATAATGATGATGATAATAATAATAATAATTATAATAATAATAATGTTAATAATAATAATAATAACAAACACGGAAGGAACTAACTAATCACTTTATCGTAATTCTTTAACCAACCAACATTCAGTGGAAGCAGCTGGTCATGCAAGGTCGATGTTAAGGAGTAATGTGGAGACTAAGGCCGGGTAAGGAAGTCCCCTAACACTTTTTCCGTAGCGATTTATTTTGTTTATTACGCCATACTGTCCTCATCTGGGTTACATAATTCCTTCCAATATCGCCATACTCTGCATCAATAACGTACAAAAGGACATTAACCAGCCATATCCAAAAATAAATCGCTTAGGAAAAGGTGTTAGAGAGCTTCCTTAACCGGCGAGAATACGAGCTGTTATCTTTTTTCTTTAACAATCTTGGGGGCTCCTGGCCTTGGGTTCCTTTTTTCTTACATAATAAACAAGGTAGAGGTGTTAGGGAGCGTCCAATGCCACTCTGAATATATTAAAACGTTCTAATATGGAGGATGAATCGCCAAGGGAGAGGAGCAACGGGAGGCGGGGCAGGCGGGGGGCGGGGTGCTCCATCATCTTTAGGTCTCAATAGTTCACTGGGCTCCTCGCGCTGACATTTGCCTCAGCTGGCTTAGGCCTCGCTGCCTTCACAGGGCTGGCTTGGCTTGGCCTGGGCTGGCTTGGGTTATGTTGGGCTAGACTGGGTTAGCTTAGATTGGGTTGGGTTGGCTTGGATTGGGGTGGGTTGGGTTTGGCTGCGTTGGGTTGAGTTGGGTTGGTTTGGATTGGGTTAGGTTAGGTTGGGGTGGTTTGGATTGGGTTAGGTTAGGTTGGGTTGGGTTGGGTTGGATTGGGTTAGGTTGGGTTGGGTTAGTTGGGTTGGGTTGGATTGGGTTAGGTTGGGTTGGGTTAGTTGGGTTGGGTTGGATTGGGTTAGGTTGGGTTGGAGTGGGCTGGGTTGAATTGGGTTAGGTTGGGTTGGGCTGGATTAGACTGTGTTAGGCTGGATTAGGTTGGGTTGGGTTAAGTTGGGTTAGGTTAGGTTAGGTTGGGTTGGGTTGTACTGGGTTGCATTGGGTTGCCCTGGTTTAGGCTGGCTTAGCTTGGGCTGAGTTGGTCTCTCTCTAATAAGAAATTTAGAAGGCAGGCTCCGTGCTATATCATTATCCCTTCCTCCCCCTCCCCCCAAAAAAAATCCCTCACTTAGTCATTTCTCCTTAGCAAATTCCCGTCAGTCAGGCCACAACTGTCCTTATGCAGCACAGAGTGGTGCATAAGTACCGCTTCACTACACACCCACACACACCACATCACTCCCTCTCCTCTCTCCCTCTGCACCTACCTTCATTAGAATCAACTGGCGATAGCTTGTGTTGCGGGAAGGGCTCAGTGTGCTGGTGTGGGCGTGGATGTGGCACTGGGAGAAATAAATAAAGGATGCAGGATAGACTCTTAGTGGTGACTGAATTTCCTGTCTTCTCCCCGTGCCTTAGTTTGTCTAAGAAATCTGGCAACACATACCCCATTGGTCTTTGACGACAATATCCGAAGCTTTTTTGTCCATTATTCATTTATACAATATTATTTTGTCCATTATACAGTAATATATAGTTATTCTGTCCATTATCTATCTATCTATCTATCTATAGCCCGACGCCCTAATCCCGCAAAGGGTGGCCGCAGACAAAACGCCTCCAAGTCACTCTGTCACCCACCATTTGACTCCCCTCCCCCCAACTCACCCCCCCCTCCCTCATATACCTCTCAACTCCATCCCTCCACCTCATCCTCGGTCTACCCCTCCCTCTCCCTCCCTCCACCTCACCTACATACACCCTCTTAGTCAGTCTTTCATTCTCCATCCTCTCCACATGTCCAAACCACCTCAGTGTATTTCTCCTAATCTTTTCAACCACATCCACATCTACCCCACAACGTTCCTTCACTTCTTCATTCGTCAACCTGTCCCTCCACGTCACTCCACATGCTCCTCTCAAGTAACTCATTTCCACTGCTCTCACTCTTGACTTGTTCCCCTCTTGCAAGGTCCACGCCTCGCTTCCATACGTCAGGGTAGGGATCACAATACCATCATGCAGTGACTTCTTAACTTCCATACTCACCTCCCTATTTCTCATCACTGCTTTCAGTGTACCAACAACCTTTCTTCCCTGCTGTACCCTTTCACGTACTTCATCCCCCAAAGTTCCATCCTTACTCATCACACTACCCAAGTACTTGAATGCACTCACATTCTCCATATCCTCACCATCCAACCTCACTGCACACTCTGTGACTTCATTCCTCTCAAACACCATAACTTTACTTTTGTTTACATTAACTTTCAGATTCCTCCTCCTACACACTGTCCCAAATTCATTCACCAAACCTTGCAACTCCCATTCATCTTCACTCAACAATACTGTATCATCAGCAAACAGCAACACCGGAAGCTTCCAAATCTCACCCTTATTCATTAGGGCCACCCCCACATCCACTGCCCTACCTTGCACCTCCTTTACAACCCCATCCATATATATATTAAACAGCCATGGAGACATTACACACCCCTGTTTCAGTCCCACATTGAGATCAAAGAACTCACTCAGCTCACCATCCACTCGCACCGTAGCCCTAGCTCCCTCGTACGTACTCTTCACAGCACTCAACAATTTCCCCTCCACTCCATATATTCTTAATACCTTCCACATACCTTGCCTATCTATTCTGTCATAAGCTTTCTCCAAGTCCATGAAGGCAGCATACACTTTCCTTCCCTTCTCTAGATACTTCTCCACTAAACATCTTAGAACAAATATCTGATCTACACACCCTTTTCCCTTCCTAAATCCCCCTTGTTCTTCTCCAACTAGCTCCTCTGTCATATGCCTAACCCTATCAATGAGTATTCTACCATATATTTTACCAGTCACACTAAGAAGGCAAATACCCCTATGGTTACCACATACTTCTCTCTCCCCTTTTCCTTTGTACAGAGGAACAATTATACCTGATTTCCAGTCCTCTGGAACCCTTCCCTCTTCCCAAGCCAATCTACACAACTTCCATATCCACTCCACAACAATCTCACCCCCATACCTAAGCATTTCACCACACACTCCATCAATTCCTGGGGCCTTTCCCAGCTTAATCTTCTTCATCGCTTCCACTACTTCCGACCTACTGATCTCTTCCTCCCTCCTCTCATCTCTTCTTCTCCCAGCCATTCCCCAACCACTTATACTCACACTGCTCTCACTCTCTACATTCAACAAATCCTCAAAGTGCTCCTTCCATCTCCTCAATTTCTCTCTCTTCTCCACCAACAATCTATTATTCCTATCTTTCACTCCCCTACTATTTCCCCTTTCACACTGCCTTACTTTCTTTACCTCCTTCCAAAACAATTTCTTACTCTCCCTCCATTTCACACTCAGATTCCTCCCAAACTCTTCATCCACTTTCTTCTTACTCTCCTTCACCAGTCTCTTAACCTCCCTTCTCCTGCTCACATATACCTCTCTCTTCTCTCTCTCATCTTCTCCCCTACCTCTACTCGCCAACCATTCACCATATGCCTTCTTCTTTTGTTCCACAGCTCGTTTCACCTCATCATTCCACCATGCTGTCCCTTGCACACCCTTGCATCTCCTCCTCACTCCACAAACCGCCTCACACGCTGCGCTTATCTCTTCCGTGAATATCTTACATACGTCTTCCACCCCTTCCATCTGCTCTAGCTCATACCTTCCCAATCTTTCTTCCACTATGCTCTTATACTCTGTCCTCTTTTCACTATCTTGCAATTTCTCCACTCTTCTCACAGGAGCTGCTTCCTCCTGTCTTCCCCTTCGTCTCCTCAACCACTTTCTTTGCAGCTCTACCTTGGCCATCACTAAGTGATGGTCCGAGACTCCATTCCCCCACCCTCTCCACACCCTTGCATCCAACACTTGTCTTCTCATTCGCTCATCCACACACACGTAGTCTATCATTGCCTTTCGTTCAACAAGTTCACCATCCATCCTCCTCATTACTCTCCATGTATACCGGTGGATCATCTTATGCCGAAAGTAGGTGTTGGCTATTGCCAACCCCTTACCAGCACAGCTGTCCACCAAAGCACTACCATTATACATTAATATAAAGTTATGTTGTACATTATTAATTAATATAGTTATTATGTCCATTATACATTAATATAGTTTTGTCCATTGTACAGTAGTATAAAGTTATTTTGTCCATTACACACTAATATTTCCCTGTAGGTTCACCGGTGCCATTTACTGTATGTCCATATTAACCCCTTCAGTCCAACAATGTCTTATTTTCACATCATCCTTGTTTCCTTCAGTTGTTTCCTTCAGGTAAGGAGCCAGGCCCTCGCGGTGAAGGGGTTGAGGAAGTCTTCTCTCCAACTAAATCAAAGTCTCTGCAGGTTGCAAGAATAAAGTAACAGCTGCCTAACTCAAGGGTTCCCATGGTGTAGTAGGCAAAATGAATCGCTAAGTAAAAGGTGCTAAAAATTTGTGTAATCTTCAGCTCAAGATTTCCTTACACATTCCCGCAAACACAAATTTTCCTTCAGCCAATATTTAACATTTCCTTGGGTGATCTATTACACAGACGTCATCCTAATGTAATTATAAAATAATAACACACACACACACACACACACACACACACACACACACACATATATATATATCTATATATATATATATATATATATATATATATATATATATATATATATATATATCTATATATATATATATATATATATATATATATATTATATATATATATATATATATATATATATATATATATATATATATATATATATATATATAAACACAAGCCGGGGAAAAAGTGAAAGGGTGCACGCGTCACTACAAACGCCTGCAACGTCTCGTGGTTGTCTGTGTTGAACGTGAGCAATAATAGCATCTCCAGTTCCTAGCCAAGGTTACATGGATGTGCCAAGTGATTCTGTGTTGCTTATGGTGGGAATGCTGGGCTGCCCGGGGGTAACAATAGAAGGATTACATAGAGGCCCTGAAAGACTTCAGATCACGGCCGGTGAACTGACTACTGATGTACCCTTGACCATGTGCAAGCGTCTTGAACGGAGCGTAACGTTACAAATGTTTCCCAGTGACGCACTGAGTGTGCTGTATACTGTTGGGTATCGTGTTGTGGGATTTAGTGCCAGTGGTAGCGTGCTCTCGTGGACGCTGGCACCCAAGGAACCACCGCCCATGTGATATCAGGTACGTCAAGGTCATCCCGAGGTGCCTGGCTCGGCACGTCGGTGAACTTTCCACCCTCTCTGTCCTCCTCTGTGGGACTGTAGTAGCAGAGTACATAATAGGCCATCTTGTTTAAGGGTTGTGGTGCAGTTGGCAAAATAATTCGCTGACGAAGAGGTTACGGGATTGAAGGCCAACAAAAACCTCGGCGTGGACAGGAAGTGGACGAAATTTGGCGACAACGGCTTCGGCCCATGTTAATTGAAGTTAATAATTATTAAAATATAAAAAATAAGTGTAACAAAAACGCCCAGAAAAAAGTCGGGTATTTCACAAGCAAAACACACGCTTCTAGCACTGGAGTAACGTCAGTCCGGTTTTGTCCAGAGGGGTTGGACCTGAACGGAAGGCATACATTTGTTTTGCGCGTTTGTACGTTTGTCTTCAACAGTTATGTCATTCCACGGCCAAAGTCGCGAATATATGACGAAAAATTCAGTGGTCCTTGTGACGGGACTGGCACATGACCAGGGAGTTAAAGTAGAAGGATTGAACAGATGTCACCGTTTTAAAATAGAAAATGGTGTACTTTCAGATAAACTTAGGTCACATTGTATGAAGCTTCCGCCAATTGTTGATCTGTAAATGCGGCCTAGTGATGTGATGAGTGTGCTGGCTGCTGCTGGGTATTCTGTTGTGGCCTGTTCCTTGACCCCAGATAACAAGAATTTATGGACACTGTCAGCACCCACGCCCGTCACGGCCCGAGCAAACAGGCAACTTAGTATTCGAGAGGGTAAGCAATTAAACGATCAACTTGCAGGTTTTACAAGCGAATCTGGACATTTCCTTTTGCCAATCAGGGTAACCATTAAGGAGACTTAGAACCACCTTTATTTTTTATTTACTTAGCACCACCTTTATTTTTTATTTATTTATTTTTTTTACCTACCTGAGCTCATCATGGGATTCGTAAGTATTTTCTGATTGCAGTTGCAAGTTTCAGAGTTTATGTTGTGTAGTGGTGAAAAGCGTTTACAAAAATGGACGCCATCTCGTGGTGCGCGAAGACAGACGGACGCCATCTTAGAACGCCATTTTTGAGCGAAATTACTCATATCGGTGCCAACTTACCCAAACCAATCCAAAATTTTCGCAACTTGACCCAGTCTTGTTTATCCTAATCTAACCTAACCTACCTTTTCTAACCTAACCAGTTTTATGCTAGCCTAGCCCATCATTTATGTAACCATATTTTCTTTGCTCATTGATGGATCCTTGTCATACTTGAAGAAACATTATGTAGCTACCAGGTACACATTTACAGAGTCTCTGAATCAGTTCAATAGTAGATAAACTTTATTGTCAGTTTGTAGGAGGTGGTCCTATGTCTTCTTAATTAGACTACTCCAGGCTTATCAACTTATCTTTACAGAATATTGTCACAAATTAATAGTAATGAGGAATTTTTGTGGAAATATACATCTGGCAGCCATGTTGGTACACGCGGCAGAGTAATTATGTGTAGTTTGAGGTGATATGATGGCTTCCCCATCCCCTTACCCCCCCACCCCAGACATAATCACCTCACCAAGCATACCAGCATGGCAGAATATAATATGAACATCTTTGTATGCAGCATATGTTAGGAGTGTAATGCTGTATGGTGGCAGTAAAGGAAAAGGATATTCACAGGCTCAAACATACAGAAAAGACAGTGATTAAGGTGGATGTGCGGTGTGTTCCTGAGTGTAAGGCTTGGGAGGGGCTAGGTTTACGATGGAAGAGTTTAGGGGTAGGATGGGACTGGGGTGAATTGGTGTTGTGATGAGGTGAGGTAGATTGAGATGGTTTGGGCATGTGAAGAGGATGGGGGATGATAATTGGGTGCAGCATTGTTAATGTTAGGGGTGGGGTTGCGAAAGGTAGACCAAATAAGACCTGGGATGAGGTCGTTGAGTGTGACCTATAAGGGACTGAATAGGGAAGATGCCAGAGATTGACCAGTGTAAAGAGCTTCCATTAGGTGACCAAGGCCAATGCATGCAAGCACGTTAGCGCCATCAAAAAAATGAATGAACAAGCTAATGAACTATCTATCTATTGACAGACGCCACAATCCCGTAAGGGGTGGCCATTTGACTTTGAGTTATTTGTTTTACAGGGAGGGGCACTAACCCTCCACCAACCCACTTGCTGACACGTAGGGAGCACGTATGGCTTGGTTATATGGTTACCACCCAGTGTTGAAAATGGTTTCTTGGCTTACAGGAAACCATTTGGCTTGTCACTCAGTGTGAAGCCACCTGTAAAGGAAAGAAAAGCAGTAAGAAGTGACAGGAAAGATGGGAGAAATAGGAAGAGAGGAGGACAGGCACAGAAAAAGAATGATAAAGGCTAAGAATAAGCAGGCAGCACTACATCAAATGAGTGGATGATGGTCGCCACCACCTACCACCAACTAACGATCCACAAAAGAACATAAGTGGTGTATGAAGACATTCTCATTCATTTTACAATGGAACTTTCACAGTTGTTAATATTAGTTTGCAACAGTATCATGGGGAATAAAATTAATGTTAGTAGGATGTGACAGCTGAGTAAATGGGAATACCCAGATTGCTGCTTGTCTGAAATGGGAAATTGACTTTTTTTTTTTTTCATACAAAGGTTGTGGAAATGAATAGTGCTGAAGTTATTGATCCTTGTCTTTATACATGCAGACCAAGCCAAACATAACCCAGCACTTACTGGCTCCCTTCAACCTCTGTCTCATTGTCATGCTGTTGCATCTTTATCTCTTCTGTCGCTACTTTAATGGTCATTGCTCCTCGAACTGTCTGCTTGCACCCCTCCAGCACCACAGCGGGTGTATAGCACCCGTCTAGCAACAAACTCTCATCCCTTTTCTACCCAGCTCCCTAATGCAAGAGTTAACCATTACTCACAGTCCTTCATGTATGCAACAGGTCAACTCTGGAACTGTCTTCCTCTGTCGTGTAGCTACTTCCTACTGCTGATGACCTCCAGTCTTTTAAATGCATTGTGTCCAGGCATCTCAGCATGAGTGGATCTTAATTTGGCTTTCTGTTATTTTAACTTTTTTTGAAAGAACAGTCTTGCAGACTTCTGGCCTTTGGTTCCTTCTTCCTGTGTTTGTAAAACAAAAAAGCTTAAGATAACCCAACACACAAACCAGGCCTAATAAGCATGACTGGATATTTTTTTCTTTAACTTAACCATTTGTTATGTATGGTATTTGTTTTTTCTTGTGTGTTTTGAATGTTTTTGATGCACATTTCTATTGGAAATACCTATACAGGTGTCCTATTTTGCCATTTTCTCACCCCCTCTTCCCCCACCAAGGTATTACCAGCAAATATTGACCATAAATCAGAGCTCATGAAAACCCATAAGAAAAAATGGGTATGGTATATACCAAGTACCTAACTGGGTGGAGCCACCCCCCCCCCCAGACACCCCTCCATGACATAACCACCAAAGCCAACCAAACCAAACAAGCCACTCAGACCTTCCATGCGCTTACTGTCCGTCTCATGACTTGATTTGAGAATGAGCATAACATCCCCCAAAAGACACATTTATGAAGGAAGTGCCATAGAGAAGGTAAAGGTGGAGGTGGGGCAGATGCCGTGAGGCACTTAGCGTCAGTGCTCATCTTCGTAACATGGGCCTTTTAGCCTGTGGTGGATTGTTCACCCAGTATCCTGGGATACAAGGCCACTGCATCATCCACGTTATCAGCATTATAAACTCGGGTGTTAGGCCTACCCTGTGTACTCATTTTACCTGCCAACCCATACTGGGTGGATGAACACCTGAGTTGATTGGTGCTAGCTGCCCACACCAGGATTTGAGCCCTGGTGCTGACTGGCTGGCAGCATCGCAGTCAGCAATGATGAGAAAGTGTCATAGAACACCCTGCAAATGGTGGTGTGATGGTTAATGTACCAGTAATAACAGTTGGGTTAGGGTAACTCATTGTACTATCTGTCTGTTGCCAGACACCATAATCTTGTAAGGGGTGGCCATTTGACTTTGAGTTATTTGTTTTACAGGGAGGGGCACTAACCCTCCACCAACCCACTTGTTGACATGTAGGGAGCATTATGGTTTGGTTATATGGTTACCACCCAGCGTTGTAAATGGTTTCTTGGCTTACAGGAAACCATTTGGCTTTTCACTCAATGTAAAGCCACCTGTAAAGGAAAGAAAAGCAATAAGAAGTGACAGGAAAGATGGGAGAAATAGGAAGAGAGGAGGACAGGCACAGAAAAAGAATGATAAAGGCTAAGGAAGAAGTAGGCAGCACTACATCTAGTGAGTACCAAGGTATAATATGGACAGTCCCCTCACCACTGCCTATGTACTTGCCAGAAAATAAACATACCGTATTTCCTATGAGTCTGTTGAAGAAAAGTGGATGTTGACTGCTGAAAATAAATGTGTTGATTTGTTTATAAAGGCCCATATAGGCTTATGTGCATCAGCATAAAATATTAGTAATGGTAAGCACATTGTCTCTATTATCATATTATATCCACAGAATTTGAGTCTCTGTCTATCTGTCTGTCACTTGGCAGACACCTTAATCCCATGAGGGGTGGCCACAAACAAATCACCTCCATGTTGCTGTGTCTTCTGCCATTTGGCTGCCCTTCCTCTGACACACATGCCCTGCCTCATATATCTCTCCTCTCCATCCCACCATCTCATCTGTTGTCTCCCCTTCCGCCTCACTCACAGACACTTTCATTAGTCTCTCATTCTCCATCCTTTCCACATAGCTGAACCATCTCAACATTTTCAACCATTCTCACATCAACACCACAGAGCTCTGTCACTTCCTCATTTGTCTGTCTGTCTCTTCATGTGACTCCGCTTACAGTCTATCTATCTATCTATCTATTGCCAGACACCACAATCCCGCAAAGGGTGGCCATTTGACACTGAGTTAGTTGTTTTACGGGGAGGGGCACTAACCCTCCACCAACCCACTTGTTGACACGTAGGGAGCACGTATGGTTTGGTTATATGGTTACCACCCAGCGTTGTAAATGGTTTCTTGGCCTACAGGAAACCATTAGGCTTGTCACTCAATGTAAAGCCACCTGTAAAGGAAAGAAAAGCAATAAGAAGTGACAGGAAAGATGGGAGAAATAGGAAGAGAGGAGGACAGGCACAGAAAGAGAATGATAAAAGCTAAGGTACTCCTCTCAAATAGCTCATTTCCACTGTTCTCACTCTTGTGTCCATATACAGTAGTAATATCACTATGAAGGAACCTACAAAAAATTGCTTAGAATTTCATAACCCTAGTGGTGAGCATATTAATTTGTCTCTGTTACAGTGTTACCATATTTAATTGTGCAGTAAATTAAGACTATTACTCTATGATATAACAGTCCTTGTCATAAATATTTCAGCTTCGGTGTATGGGAATTGTTCAAGATATATACCTAGCCCATCCTAACCTACTGTTGAGGCCCAAGGTTCATGTGATATGTGAGCCTAGTGGACTGCAGGCTGAAGTTGCCCTTCTCCTGCAGTCCACCAGCCTCCTTGCGGGGAATAGGGAAGGTGTTGAGGGACGCCTGTGTAACTGGATGGTGGAGCCGCATGGTTAGATCAGTGCCACCTCATGAAGGCTTCCCCCTCCATCACCTTAATGTTTACAAGTCCACTGGCATTCGTTATGACATTCAGTTATGATTTTCCTGAGTTTTTGTGTGATTTGTTTGCTATTAATGACAGACCCCATGGATATTAATCACCTCTGACTAATTTGCCAGGGAAATGCCATATAGGAAAAGTCAGTTATATTGATGAACACTACTTACATGAAGCAAAAATTTCATCGATATCTTCCAAGAGTGTCTTTAGAATGAAAACCACACAGCTGCTGTTCCCTTGCATAGTGTGTTTTGGTCTGTTGAATTTCAAAAGATGGTGCAGTATAACCTCCAAAATCAAAACAGCCCATTTTCAAAATCCTCCACTTTTCCAAACAATATTTTCATGCAATAAGAGGGTGTAGGTATCAACTTATAGGTGCCAGTGGAGCTTGTATATTCAGGTTTTGTCATTATGTGCATTTAATTAAAAAAGAAATCAAAGACGTGCGTCATACTTACCAGTTACTATGTTCAAAGTCTTGCTTTATTATTATTACTGTTATGATTATTATGATTATTATTATTATTATTTTTATTATTACAGGTAGCCACAGATTTGGGTCTTGCCCTGGAAATAACCAGGTTCGTATGGCGTGTTTGATGTGTGAATAGTGATGTAACATATAGTGGAAGTGGCAAATGAAGAATGCAAGTGTGATGGGTGAAGCAAGGATGAAAGGGTGCAAAGTGGAGGAGTGGCAGGATATGTAGTAAGGAAGTTATGAAGTGGAGGAGTGGCAGGATATGTAGTAAGGAAGTTATGAAGTGGAGGAGCGGCAGGATACGTAGTAAGGAAGTTATGAAGTGGAGGAGTGGCAGGATATGTAGTGAGCTGCGGTGTTGGTGGGTGATGTACAACAGAGGGAAAGAAAGACTATAGATGTGTCTGCTTGAGGTGTACTGGTATGTGTCAGGTTCCAGTCTGAGAGCTGGAAAGAAAAGGATAGGTTTTAGGACTGATAGCATAGATACGAGGGAGTTGAAGAGGGTGTTTGGTGGGTGACATGAATGGGAGAGACAGTGCTGCTCCTGTGAATGTGTAATGGGTTGTTACAGAGCACCAGAGCAGAGCGACAACTGACAGTGACTAAAGGGCATGGGTCAGGAAAGGATTTTATGCATTTGTCCATCTGTCTATCTATAGCCAGACGCCCTAATCCCATAAGGAGTGACAACAAGCAAGTCGCTTCCTCGTCGCCCTGTCCCCTGCCATTTTGATGCCCTCTCCCCAACTTACACCCCCTCTCTCATATACCTCTCCACTCCATCCTTCCGTCTTGTCCCTAGAAACCCCTATTTTAAGCACAGAGATGCACACAGTTATACATGGTACAGACAGAAAAGAACATTGAAGGATGCCTGATTGTGTTGGTAGACAGAGAGGTGAGTGGAAGCATTGTTGATACGAGGACACTGAGAGAGCAGTGTGGAATTTATCTGATTATATGCTTGTGGCATGCAAAGTTACGCTGACAGGAGCATGGGGAATAAAGAGAGAAAGAAAACTGAGAGGTGCTTGGGGGGTAAAGAGAGAGGGCTGAGAGGAGCATGAGGGTAAAGAGAGAGAGAGAGAGAGAGAGAGAAAAAGAGGAGTAATCAGATTGAAAGACAAAGTGAAACTGCAAAAAAGATCAGTGGCTGATGAATGTTGCGGGTAGAAGAGGAGTTGGAGTCAGTGAATTGTGAGGAAAGGGATCTGGAAATTTGTGGAGTGCACACAGGGAGGAAGGGGTGAGTTTGGGGGAGGGCAGTGTAATGGCAGAGGACAGGGTGACATGGAGGTGGTTTGTTTGTGGCTGCCTCTTATGGGATTTAGGCAACTGGCTATAGACAGATAGATAGACACTGGGAGGAACTGGTTAGGAATGCTAGGGTGCTGCAAGGTTAGGAACAAGCGTGAAAGCTTTTAGGATGCAGAGGTCAACAAGGCAATTGAGAAAAGGAGAAAGAAAGTACTATGCAAGAAGGGGGATCAAATGAAAGAAAGAAAGGAATGTACTGAGAGGAATAAACCAGCAGAGAAACATGTGAAGAAGAAGAAAAAAAAAGGCAGATAACCAGCAAACAAACTAGTAAAGATAAAAAAAAAAAGTAAATAATGCTCTTGGAAGAAAAAACAAACAGGAAACTATTCAGAAAACTATAAAGTGTTCTAAAAAGAGGTGCAAAAAAGATCTAGAAAGGTGGATGGAAGGAAATGAAAATGTGAGCGATGAAAGAGGAAGAATACCAACAACTGGAGGTGAAGTAAGAAGCAAGTGGAGAGAATATTTTGAAAGGTTGATGAATGGAAGTAGTGAAAGCAGAGAAGCAGTAAGCAGCATTGGGTCTGGTGGTGTGCAGAGAAGACATGAGTGTTGGAAGGTGTGATATTAGATTAAGGAGTAAATTAAAGAATGAAGTTAAATGGCTGAAGAATGGGAAGACTGCAGCTGTTGATGAAATATATGCAGAGATGATCAAAAGTAGTGGAGGGATTGGAATGAAGTTTATAAGGTCTCCAACATGCTTGTATGTGGCAGCCTTGGTCACCTAATGGGGGCTCTCCATGCTGCTTGATCTCTGACAGCCTCCCTATTCAGTCACTTATCCCTGAGGTCACACACTTTGTTGGAAATGTGTAAGAAAGCTTGGATGAAAGGAACTATCAGTAGAGTGGTTACTGGAGAGAGAGAGACTGGAATTGGTGAGAGATGCAGTACATACATTACTTGGATGCAGTGATAGAGAAATAAATATGCAATGGAAATGAAAAGTAGAGTGTATTGGTTGTTGTTTTGTACTGTAGTGTGATTACGATTAAGACCAAGCCATCTGATTATAGGCAGATAGATTGACAGTTACTGGTTTATGTAGTACCTCATGCAACATGGCGATATTGATGATGATGATGATTTTGATGATGAAGATGACAAATGGTGTTGGAGTAATTGATGGATGATGATGATATTATTATTATTATTATTATTATTATTATTATTACAAAGATATATATTAATGTTGCCATATATCTTGCAGGGTGGTAATGGTGATGATTTTGATGATGATGACTAACGGACAAGGATGATGATAGTGACATCTGAGTAACGGCATCACATCCAGCAACACCGAGAGGAGCCAAAAACCATCGTATAACATCTTACGGGAGATTTACCCCAATGTCTTACAGGCTTACGAACATTTTCAAGGAAGCTGGCTATTTTAAGTTTTTTTTTTTTTCCTACCTTGGATACACAAACACAAACATCTTCCCCAAAGGGTGATAAATACATAGCACAGAAATTGAACCATATGAAATGCACACAATACACCTTCCTACTCTAACTTGGCCTAAAATTACCATCTCTCTCTCTCTTGAATGCTGAGTTGTAACAATAGATTAACACACACACAAAAAAAGGCACTAGTCACAAAGAAGTGCTGTGGAAAGGATGCACAGCCATAGTAATGTCTTTTTCTGCCACCAGTGTATGTGAAATAAACACTAGAAAAGAAAAAAAAAGAAAAAAGTAGGCTATATTAGAGACAGGGTTTTCATTATATGTTGCCAGCTATCAATTTTCATCAGATGGAACTGGGAAGATAGTTGTTTCTTTGACCGTATAGAGAGAGAGAGAGAGAGAGAGAGAGGTGCTAGTATCGAGAGGTGCTTGTATCAATTTGTATGTTATTTATGTAAAGTACGGAGATATTTGAGTGATTTAAATGACATAGAACAGAATAGTAAGGAGTTATAAGCAAAGTAAATAATGTAGGGAAAGGTGTTAGGGAGTTTCCTTGATCAATGAGAATATGGACCAAAGTGTCAGATCCAAAATTCCTGGTTAAAAACAGCTTCATGGAAAATGGAATTTTTGGAAAACAGAATTATCACAGTAATTATCAGAAAACCATGTAAAAAATGACTTACAATATCATGAAGAGTCAGTGCAGTGAAGTGTTAATGTGAGAAATTAGGTTGAGATGGAGGGATGGAGTGGAGATGTATATGAGAGAGGGGGTATAGGTTGGGGGGAGGGCAGCAAAATGGCAGGGGACAGGATGGCATGGAGGTGAATCGTTTGTGGCCACCTCTGATGGGATTAAGGCATCTGGCTATAGACAGATAGACACTTGCTGCTATACTTGGCCTCACATAAACTTTATCTTCAAATATACATTGATTGTGTGAGGACAGATGATATCAACACCCCCTTGCTGTATGGGGGAAACAAGAAGTGGAGGTTTGTATAAATGGAATATTTGTATTAGGGATGTTGTATTGTGCTCTTAAATGCTGAGCTTTGGACAGTGGCAGCCTAACCTCAGCCCCCTACACCTCAGCTGGGATTGCATATACAAGTTTCAATCTCTTGTCTACTGTGAATCCCCTCAACTGAACACAGTGGTCTTTGGCAGCTAATCTGTCTGTCTATAGCCAGACCCCTTAATCCTGTGAGGGGTGGCCACAAGCAAGTTGCCTCCACGTCATCCTGTTCCATGCCATTTTACGGCCCTCCCAACTTACACTCCTCTCCCTCATATACCTCTCTTCTCCATCCCTCCATCTCATCCTCAGTCTCCCCCTCCCTCTCCCTCCTCCACCTCACTCACATACACTCTCCTCATTAGTCTCTCACTGTCCATCCTTACCAGTAAAATAACATAACACTATTCACCCATACATCATAATCCTTGGGCCGGGAATTATATCCCAGTTACTCTAACTTGGCCTTAAATTGCCATCCCTTCATCTTGAATAAACAGTTGTAGTAACAGATTATCATTAGCATACAGTACTAGTCATGAAGAAGTGCAGTGGAAGGGATGTCAAGTCATACGACTGTCATGTTCTGCAAAAAGATGAAAATCTGAACCAAGCTCGAGTAACAGGAGTATAGTTCCTGACTCTTTTTTCTTGTGCCTGATGTTGCATGATTTAATTACTCATGAACATTTTTATTAAGTTTGTCATGAACAAGTTCCCATTTTTTTTGAGGGAGGGGGGGGCATTCTTTGCTATATATACTACAAGTTGTCATTCTATGCAGCAAGAGGCAGTTTTATCCCCACTGAGGTGTAGTTACCTAAGGCTGGACAGAGTGGGTGTTTACACCTCAGAGGGGGTAATATAGGACTGGCTGTTACCATTATATAATATAGTATAAGCTTTGTTACACACTGGGTACACATATATAGTACACAGTGACCACCAAAGACCTCTCCACTACACGCTCGCCTAGTTGTGTTGTGGGTATGGTTCAGTCTGCTGGTGTGGGTGTGGGTGTACCAGTGGGTGTAGGAAAGGATTATGTGGTGTAGGGTAGACACTGATAACACTGACTGAGCCGTCTCACAACACACAAGATCACCCGGCACAGTGCAAGGGAACATCACGTTTGAGCTGACCTGCGCATCAAGCCATTATAAAGTGACCTAGTTTTAAATTCTTTTTGTATTCATTATTCACTTCATTTTTTTTTTTTTTTTTTTTTTTAATGCAGAATGAAGATAACTTTTTTCAGATTTGGCAGACCTGTTTTAGTGGAAGGGTTAATGAAGGCCATGTACAGAGTAATCTATATACAGTATATTATTGGTGTGTTGTGGGAGGGGGGGCTTTGTGTTTTATCTGCCCTGCATCAGTCCTTCACTTCCTACTCCCACTGCCACACCACATGCCACACCACACGCCACACCACACACCCTCACCGGCTGACTGAGCCTCCCACATAACACCCAAGGTACAGCCATGTGAGTGTCTAGCAGAGCACTGTTTTTGAACTACCTTGTATATCTTAGTTCAAAATAGTCTGGAAATAATAATAATAATAAAATGAACAGCACAATATTATGGCATTAAAGGAGTTAAGTCCATGGTGAGTAACATAAGGATTCTTTATTACTCCTTCAGCACCATGTTCCTGTTTTCCTTTACTTATTTTTACTTCCTCCAGATTATGGTATTTTATTGAGCTGAGGAAAGCAGCCTAGTGGACAACAAGTGAATGATGGCTGTAAGAAAGCTGCCCTTTTTTTAGAAGTTTTTCCCGAAGTGAATAAATTGATATTAATGTAGCCACAAACGGCATCTTTAGTTTGTCCCAAGAATTTGACAGTCACCTTTGTCACAACACCTGCCATAAAATAAACAGGCTGTTTGTGGCATAAACAGGCTGTTTGTGGCTACATTAATACTACTTTCCCCCTACAAGTTGTGGTTCCCTCAGAGCACACCCGTTGTCGTGAATACACTCATGTGGAGGTTGCAAAAATATAATGAAAATTACACCCTCGTGCTGAAGGGGTATTGGTTCCGTTGATACCTGTACCGGTAAGCACTAGATATTAGGAAAAATATTTAGAACACATTGCTGACTTATGATAAATGCATGTACTACCAGTATATCCATATACAATATACTTATATATACACTGTGTAAATCTGCTGTACCGTACTGTGTCTGCAGTACAATACAGTACAACATATGGTATCAGTATATAATGCAGTACAGTATACTGTATCACCAATAGTGAATCTGTATACTGTATCACCAATAGTGAATCTGTATACAGTATTGTATATTGAGTACAGTACAATATATATACATAATACAGGACTATGTATTCAAGAAAGTTAATCTTTTTCCACAGTTGAATCACTTTGTTTTATGAACCCCTTCACTCTGGTGACATTTTTTGTCCTCTTGCTGTCTCATGGTAATTTTATTCACCACAGCAGACTCATTGGAAAGGTTCACACGCAGCCATCAGCTGCCCCTCATGAAGTTTGAATAAATGAAAAAATGTCATGGAAGTGAAGGGGTTTGCTTGCTGATTTTTTTTTTTTTTTTTACCTAAAGTTTCTTTTTCACATTACAGTTGCTTTGGAGTTGGAAATGAGATTTTATTTTCATTTTTCATGCATTTGGCACTTCAGTTTTGAATCAAAACATGTCTCAATATGTATTACAGTAGAAGTCCTATTTTTCGGCATCTATGGGACTAGGCAAGTGCCGAAAAATCAAAATTGCCGAATTATCAAAAACCCTACCCACTCAATACCTTATATGTTTCGGTGAACACTATCATCACTACTCATATCATTACAAATGTTCTTGGAAAGAGTACTGTATACTGTTTGATACTGTACAATACTGTAATGAATACAGTACTATACATGAATATGAAAAATAAAGAAATTAGTGAACATACTGTATATAAATGTAATGGTACAGTAGGCCTACAAGTTCACATGCACTTACCTAAACTTATAGTAGGTTCCTTAATTACATATGTACAATAGAAGGGGTTGATTGGACTCTGCTACTGCTGGAAGAAGTCCCCAGCAGTAGAGGGTCCTCATGGAGAATTTCAAGACTGACGAAAAAAATCGGAAAATCTGCCGAACGATCAGAGATTTTCGTAAATGGGACTATTTCTCAAAACTGCCGAAATGTCAGATTTGCCGGGGAATTGGATGCCGAAGAATTGGACTTTTACTGTAATTTTATTTTCATTAATAAGTTGCAGTTGAAGTAACACCTTTTCTCCAGTTAAAAGTTTGTGTGTCTTATAAAGTTGCTTTGAAATCAGAGTCTTTAAATCTAAGCCCCACAACAATGAACATGGCGTCTCATTTAAAAGTGTTTGATGTAAACTTGTCATTATTACATTGCTGAAGGAATGGAGCTGTGGTCTGAGGTGATGAGAGGGCAGTGTGAGGGTAGGGGACAGGGTGACATGGAGGCAGTTTGTTAGTGGCCACCTCCTCCAGGATTGAGGTGTCCAGCTGTATATAGACAGATGGAGTAATAGGTAGGTAGGTAGATGCTATTTATACTCTTTTAATAGTCTTCCCTCCTATAATGTGGCTAAATAGACTGACAACAAGCTGCGGTATACTTTTCCGTGTTATACGTTCCATATGTTTCCATTATAAAGGGCTAACCTAGACTGGACATTTTCCAGAGTCTCCCTTTTCACCCCAGACCCCACCCAAACCCTCCAAAAAACATCCTGCTGACATTCATTCTGGTGCTCATACGTGGAAGTTATTGAAAATACAGAAGAAAGGTTCCAAGACATTATTAAAAAAAGTTTAGGTCGCTAACCTGACTGGTTCTGCTGGCCACACTCGCTGTCCCCCGGCACCCCGAGACTCCATTCTTCGTTATCACTGTTGAGATGTGGTTGGCTGGTCCCCTTTGTCGTCAGAATCAAACCCGTCAAAGTCCACGGAGGAAACGATGGACATGACCCCTTCGTCTGGCTCAGCACTGTCTTCCGGGCTTGAATCGTCACCAGAGGATGGTTGTTGTGAAGTTTACTGACGAACTCAAAAAAAATCTGTGATCACCTTCCATTGCCGAGCATTCACTCTCTCTCTGAAGATCTCTATGTACTAATGCAGCAGTTTTCTCAGTTTGGTCCTTATCTGTTTTCTGGTTGGTGATGACGAAGGTGAGCCTCTCGTACAATACCACAATTTCTCTCAGTGTGTTCGTTGCTGTCCTTCCTGGTGGCCTTTCCTCCGGCAGTCCCTGTTCTTCACTCTCCTCCTGCAGCTGGTCCAACAGTTTCTCAGTGTCGAGGGTGGGGTATGGGGCAACAAGCTCCTGTTTGTCAGCAGCATTGAGTTGTTCCATGCCAGCGACTCTCCTTACTGCCTCCATCGCTGTGTCAACTGCTGCATCAACACTCTGTGGCCCAATCTTTAAATGAAGCCTGTGGCCTGGCAAAATTTGCATAATGTTGCACCAGACATGATGCACTATGGCCTGCATCAGCTCATTCCAGGCTTCAACAATGGTGTTCACTCTGTTTTGAATGACTTCCAAAAGTTGATAACAAACTGTGCTTCCCTAGAGAGCTGTGTGGAGGTGGCGGAGGCAACAGCAGGTGGCAGTGGTGAGCCACGGCTCATGCCAGGGGTGGGTGACTCAGGCCTTGTTGAATCTGGTGAAGTTGCCAGCTCGTCCAAATCTGTGTCAGTGTCGGTGGCAGCATGGAGCATAGCAAAGGTCTTCGAGGCGTAGGTTGCCTTGAGCATTGCAATCACTTCTTGGTCGAGTGACTGGAGTGAGATTGTGTTCGGAGACATGAACACAACCTTGATGTTGGGATGGTGATCATTGAGGAGTGGTGAGTGACCTGGGGCATTGTCTAAGAGGAGCAGAATCTTAAATGCCAAGTTGCTCCACTTGCAGAAAACTGCATCTTTGGTGATGCACTTGTCAAACCATTTGGGACATACTGTGCCCAACATCCATCCCATCTTGTTGTACATCCAGTGCACATTGAGCTTGTCCATGTCACAATTCCTGTAGGCATGTGGCTTCTTGGCTCATGAGATAGCAAGTGGCTTCATTTTGCAGGTCCCAGAGGCATTACAGGTTAGGAGTAGAATGAGTTATTCCTTAGATGCCTTGTAACCACGGGCCTGCTGCTCACACCATTGTATGTAGGTCTTTGTAGGCATTTTTTTTTCTGAAAAAGCCCGGTCTCATCAGCATTAAAAATCTGCTCCTGGGTGTACCCACCATCTCTGTTGACATCTCTTAAGAAATGCAGGGAAGGTGGAAGCAGTAGAAACATCAGTCACTGGCCCCCTCACCAGTTAATATCACATAAACCCATTCCTCTAAATAAAAGAATTTAACCAACCTTTCGAGGCCTTGAAGGGTGTCAGGTTTACTGGTTTAGCCGTCTACTTCCCTCACTGTAGAAATGCTTGGCCTTGTCACGTAGCATGGTGCATCAGTAGGGATGTTTCTCTGTCTCTGCCTCTCAACGCACCGAAATAGAAGTCACTCCGTGGTCTTCAGAGCTGCATTCCTGATCTTCATCGCAGCTTGTGCTGCTGCTGTGGGGTTGCTAATGGTGTGTGCCTTTATCTTCTCTGTGTTTCCAAATTGTCCTGATGGTGCTTTCATTAACCTTGTGCTTCTCTGCCAAGTTAACTTGTCTCTTCCCACCCTCCAGCTCTCGTTTTATCTCCACTTTCTGCCCATAAGTGAAACGCTGTCGCTTGTTGGTGGGTTCCAGTCGGCTGTGAGGTCCAGTGCTTAGGTAACAATGCTCTGTACCACAGGAGTAGCTACTTCAGACGCAGCCACAAGGCGGGAGACCACCAAAAAACAATGGAAGACGCCTCCAGCAGCCAATGGAGGTACGTGTGGATATGACGTCATGCAACCAATCACAGTGCACCGCTCACCCGACGTCAACACACACAACATTTGACTTTTGGTGGGACGTCTGAGCTCCAACGCCTGACAACTCACCACGTATACCTGTCTGTGACCACGGTATATATTTTTTGGTCACACTGTAGGTGACCACGTAAGTACAAATCTGTGTTATAGGAGGGAGGACTGTACTTGGCTGCATAAATAACATACCAAAGAATATTTACTTGCTATATGGAGAAATGAACCAGTGAGGAAGGATGCTAGAAAAGCTTCCTAGGTTACAAGAATGTGAGTCAAAGTATGTTCAAGGAGCTTCAATGCATTTTCTTTGTAGCCTCTTTGGATGCACTTGTGATGGGATGTCTGGAATAATTTGAACAAATTTCTTACTTTATAGCTTTTAAAATGTGCTGGTGAATTAACTGTTTCATGGACTTGTTTACAGTGAACAAGAAAAAGTTTCAACAAGTTGGTTAATGCAACAGAGAAAGAGACTTCCACATCTCATAGGTTAGTAAATAAAAGGCACACATGTTCCTCTTGGTATTATTACAAAACCGTAGTGGACACATACAGGGCGCGCTCTGTTACCGTACAAAGTAAAAAATATATTCTGAAAACACACATAAAACATCCGAGTGGAGAAGGGAGGTGATTAGTTTGAGTAGACTTCACAGACACGTTTGTACCTGTTATAACCACATCATGACCCAATACAGTTGTTTGACCCATTGACTCCCATGTTGGATTTTTTTCCCCCATATTGTTCCTGCCTTCACATAATTTTATTTAGCTTTAGATGTACTCTTGGAACCTGAAAGGCTTCTGTACAGCCATCAATAACCCATTCAGCATGAGATCTCCTGAGCTGAATAATAACATATACAGTAAAGGCAGCAAGAATTATGTATATGACTGAATTGAAGGGGTTAATAAGTGGTTATACTGATGCCATTATACCACTATGCTGCTATACTCTGTCCAATTTAATCTGGCTTAAATTCACCATCTCTACATTTTAACTTCTTCAGTCCAGAGATGTATTATTTTACTCATGTTACCATAAGATTTATTAAACCTGGGACAGTTAGTAAATGAAGTGGTTAATGAAGGCAACAACTCCTCCAGCTCAAAGGAGTCTCTCTGTAGCTGAATATACACTCATCTGGTGGCAGCAAAAACAGAATAAAACAGCCAGGACACCAGAGTCAAGAGGTTAAATGCTGAACTGTATGTGAGATTAAAGGTGGTATGCTTCAACCTTAAATCACAGTGGAATGCCAACTCCTAATTACTGATGGTCATTTGTTGAACACTGTGGTTGTTAGGTATAGTCAGCCTGCATCCCACATTCCACAATGCAGTTGGCAACCATATACTGTAGGAGTGCCAAGCATATTCCACCACCATCTCGTACAGGTGCTTCAAAACTCATCATCAAAGACTGGGAGTCTGCATCTTACTTTATGATATCAGGTTCAAGCATACGGTCCTAACTCTGAAGTTGTGGTAGTCATGAAGCGTTATGGGAAGGTGCAGAGCAATAGTACTGTCTTTTTCTGCTGTTGAGATAAATGAAATATGTTTCAAAAGGACAAAAATCTGCCAAATTAAGGTGGGCAAACCACAGCACTGATGTAACCCAGTCATGGTAATGGCTAATCCAGACCTGCGTTTTTGCCAGTTAAGGAAACCCCTAACACCTTTTCCTATGCAATGTATTTTGTTTATTACACTATCCTGTCCTCTTCTGTTACATAAATTCTTCCAGTATCACCATACTCTGCATAAATACTGTACAAAAGTTTATTAACCATCCACATCCAAAAATAAGTCACTAAGGAAGAGATGTTGGGAGCTTCCTTCACCAATGAGAATATTAGCCGTGTGTTACCACCTCTGATTCATTAGGGGCAAAGACCAGGATAACGTAGTCCAGTACATATGTTTCCCCTGACGGCAGAACATGACCTGACAAACCCCAGTAACCTCTTTGGGATACAAGGTTATCACTCTGCCTGGGGTGTTCTCACTACCACACCATCAGCTGCAAACCAAAATCATCAATTTCACCCTCAATCTCATTTTCACTTCGCTCAGAGGATGTCTTTTACATTTTATTTAAACCATCTGCAATTTTATCCAACTACGGGCAGACTTTAAAATGGAGTAATTAGATGTAACTACTATGATTTAGCTCTTCATTAAAGGCTGTTCCTGAGTTGAATTTAACTGCTGGAAACAAGAATATAATATGAGATATACTTGGGCTGATATGATAATGGATTGTAAGCTATTCATCCAAGCCAGTTACCAACAGTGATACAGAGGCTAACTGTAAAACCCTAAACTGAGAGAAGAGCTGGTATTAACCCCTTCAATCCAATGCTGTATTTCTAATCAATTCTTGTTGTCATATAATTTTACTTAGCCTAGGGAAAAAGATCACATCATCATCATCCAGACCTCCTTTCTTAACCTAGGTGGGGCAAGGTAGGGGCCAGAGAACCAGAAAACTTGACAGAATGAGACGCTAACCAAAGTTTGTCCAGTTGAATGAGCCGCACTCCCATTCATGTCCCACAATCCTGGCTCCACAGAATGTTTTAAACCCTGTCACTACAAATGGTTTCTCCAAAGTTACGTGATGCTGTCTGGTGGTGGCAAGAACAACCTACAAAAACAAGTCATGGGATCAGAGGGTTAATGCAGGTCAGAACACTGATTCCTTGAATCCCAGTGATGCTGCCCCCCCCACCTCCTTTATGTGTATATATATATATATATATATATATATATAAAGTTTCTTCTTGCATCTACCAGAAGATATAGTAGTGTTCAATTTAGTTATGGCCTTTTACATTGAAAGATGGAGCTGGTCAAGGATGTCTTCTTGTGATGGCACCAACATAGCCTGATACCTCAACTACTTCCCTATTCCCCAAAGGGAGGAGGAGGAGGTGCTGCAGGAGAACAGCTTCAACCTGCAGTCCACCGGGTTCATGTTTCAGATGAACCTGGGAGGGACCATAACTATGTGTATTCTTGTCCTAATCTGCTGACATATTTTTTCCAATTTATTCCAGTATTTTACGATTATTTTGTTCATCTTAGGAGAGACTTTTCCAACCAGAGGAAATTCATACAGCCTCCATTAACCCTTTCAGTCTACCTACCTATTTATCTACAGTCAGATGCCTTATTTCTGTAAGGGTTAGTCACAAACAAACTGCCTCCATGTCATCCTGTTCTCTACCATTTGGCTGCTTTCCCTCCAACTTGCACCCCCCTCTCTCATATATCTCTCCACTCCATTCCTCCATCTATTCCTCAGTCTCCCCTCACTCACATACACTCTTCTAGTCAGTCTCTCATTTTCCATCCTCTCCACATGGCTAATGATTTATTGTCACAGTTTATTCTTCGAGCCTCCAGATGATTTTTCTTGGCTCTGGAATGGCCTCTGGTCCTGAAGGAGCTACTGAAGGCCGATGCATGCAAACACGTTGGTCCCTTTGTAACCAACACAATTATCTAACTTACCTATTTTCAATGTCTCTCTTAAACAGAATAAAATCATCAATGGGACAAGAGCAAAATAAAAAAATACATCACACGAATGAATGGAGTAAACCAATGAGCTTGGGATTATTTTTTTTGCTTTTTTTCAAGTACTGTTACTGGGTTATCATTTTCATCAACTTAGGATGGATTACTTAAACTGATGGGGTTAGATATCATCATCATCATCGTCATCCACACGTCCTTTCCCATCCAGAGCCAGAAATCTTGACAGAATGAGATACTAACCAAAACTCACCCAACTGAATGAGTCACACTCCCATTTACTCACCATTCAAGCCCCCAGAATCCTGACTCCACCTGATACATCAAGAAACATTTCACACGTAACCTCACACCCCCTATCCAACAGTGACATACAGCCTTCATAAAACTCATTGCCCAAGTCCGTTCCTTAACCAAATTAAATGATTTGGTTGTGACCAGAGTTCTACTGTCCTTTTGCCTCAACTTGGCCTGGATTTTTGAAGCCAGGAAACCATTTACAACGATGGATGGTAGTCATATAACCAAACCATACGTGTTCCCTATGTGTCAACAAGTGGGTTGGTGGAGGGTTAGTGCCCCTCTTCGTAAAACATCCACCCCAAAAAGAAACCGGCACCCCTGCCAGGATTATGGCACCTGGCTATACAGATGGATGGCAACTTACTTCCCGTAGGTCAGTAGCACAACAGGACAATACTGTTACTCTACATCCTTTCTATTGCACTTTTTCATGACCAACATCACATTCCAGTTTTAATCTGTTGTTACAATGGGGCATTCAAGATGGAGACAGGACAATTTTAGGCCAATAAAATAGACAGGGTATAAAAAGGGCATCACACATCATGACCACCACCATTATCATCATGACCCAGATTCTGGTGGAGAGAGAGAGAGAGAGAGAGAGAGAGAGAGAGAGAGAGAGAGAGAGAGAGAGAGAGAGAGAGAGAGAGCAGCAGCAGTAGTAGTTGCAACCCCAGGCTCATTTTGTGAACTTAGTGGACTGCAGGCTGAAGTTACCCTTGCTCCACACCATACCATCCTTTAAGGGGATAAGTGGGGGATTGAAGGACGTCTGTATAACCAGGCAGATCCACCGCCCAGTCATATCAGTGCCACCACACGAAAGCATCCCTCTACTGGCACAGATCATCATCAACATCCATTCTCATAAAAATCCATTTATCCATATAGAAATTATGCAGAACTTGGATTATCTCAATGGAATTCAAATGTTCAACGTGGGTATTAGACAATGTCGAATCTGTTCAAATTTTTAACTCCTTATACAGAAATTCTGATTATTTACTCGCTTCTGACTAAAAGACAGAAATTATGCAAATTCTGATTACACAAATACCGGTACTGTAGATTTTAAACAATTCTGATTTTCCATACACAAATAATTTAAATTCTTATTTTTCATAGAGATTATTTAGATTTCTGATTTTCCATACAGAAATAATTTAGAATTCTGATTTTCCACACAGAAATAATTTAGAACTCTGATTTTCCATACAGAAATTAAATAGAATACCAATTGTCCACAAACAACTGTAGTTTTTCATTAACCCTCTCATACACGAGGGCTCGGCAAAAAATCCAACCACTCGCACTTTTTCAATGCAGGTTGAGTCCAAGTTAAATCCAACCACTCGCACTTTTTTGACGAAGGTTAAGTCCAACCTTATAGGTTGTGGTATTTTATTGCCACAATTCTAGGCTGCGGCGTTCAACTTTCTCCCCTGCCCTTATTTATAATTGTACTGTTATGAAATTACTACATTATAAATGAATAAATGATCTTAAAATATATACAGGATATATATATATATATATATATATACTGTATATACATATATATATGTATGTATGTATGTATTATTCACTCATTTATTCAGCACTGATTTCTCAGAGATATAAAACATTTCATCAATGCTTGCTGAGAGAAAGTTGTACAGCATTCAACAAGCATTGATGAAATGTTTATAATCTAAAAAATCAGCGATGAATAAATGAATGAACCAAAAATATATTTTATTTTTTCTTTTCTTTTTTCCTCTTTCATTAGGAAGATCACATATTCCTTCATGAAATGTAGTAATTTCATAACAATACAGTTACAAATAAGGGCCGGGGAATGAAATGATTGGAAACATTTTACGATGCTGAGCCACCTGCTACTACAGAGGCCGGGTGTGGTCAAAGACTGTGAGATACAGTATTTCTGTTGCATATGCCATAAAAATCTTTCTAACAGAGCTAGAAGTGTCATTGTTTAATGAAAATCATTGCAAATAAATGCTCTACAACTTTCAACAAGCATTGATGAAATATTTATATGTCTGTGAGAAATCTGTGCTGAATAAATGAGTGAACGATAAAATATGGTACAGTAGCAATAGATAGATAGAGAATTTATTTTTTCTTTTATTTTCATTCATTAGGAAGAGCATTTATTCATTTAACATGTAGCAATTTCATAACAATACAGTTATATATAAGGGCAGGGGAGAAAGTTGAATGGAAACATTTTCTGATGTTGTGCACATTGCTGAGTGAGGAGTGTGTGGCGCGTAAGGCCTGAGCCAGCCCGTGGGGGTCATGCAGTACTTGAAGCGGTTAGGCACAGCTTGTGTGGAAAGAGTTCTAGAGAGTTAAGAATTCTGACTATCCATATATATATATTTTAATTCTCCAAAGTTTTTTCCCCACAGAAACTGAATTTCCTTAGAAAATTCAGATATTCCAGACTCCTATGTATCCCTATGGCAATGGCTGCATTGTCATATACACAGGTCATCATTTACTACCAGTTTTTCTCTAACCTGGCCTAAAACTGCCATCCTTTCACCTTTAATGCTGAGTGACAGGTTAACATTTAACTATGATGCTGGTCATGAAGAAGTGCTGTGGGAAAGATGGAAAGGATGTAGAACTGTAGTATTCTGTTTCTGACAATGAGCAATGTTAAAATGATACTCTAGACCATGTTAAACCTGTATCATTCGTCCTTTCACCGAGTTGCCATACATTACCTCCCTGTCCCAGCACTAACCGCCATACACTGAGTTGCCACGGTGTCCCTCTTCCAACAACGATAATTTTGTTGCCATTCACTGACTTACCCTTACACTGAGTTGCCATAATTTAAGTCCACGGTGCCATTCACTTGCATCTCTACACCCTGATCCATTTTTGTACTGAGCTGCCATACATTAAGTTCCTGTCTCACCAATACGCTAGTTGCCATAGAAATGCTAGAGTCGCCATGCACTATCCTGTTCCATCTGTAGCTTGATTGCCATACACAGGCCTTCTTTCAGTAATTATTTTGTTGCCATACCCACACCTTGGTTGCCATATGCTGATCCATGAGGTCCTTCTTTCAGCACACTTATTTTCGTTGCCATATACTGGTTAACACATAGCCACTAGGGTCGCCATGCCAGGAGTGTCATACTGTGGCTGGACCCTTGTTTTATAGTGTCAGGGACCAGTTGCCATTTACAGAACTGAGCTGCCATAAATTGCATCCACACTTAATAAATCAATTGCCATACTGACTTATACATTACATCCACTCCTTTAGTAAATCTTAATTCAGTTGCCATCCTGAGTTAATATATAGAACATCCACTCCTTCAGTGAAAAATCAATTCAGTTGCCATACATTATATCCAACTTCCCTCAATATACATCAATCCAGCTGCCATACACACAACACTGAATTGCCATACACTACACCCACACTCATTCAATAAATAGCTACCAATTATCGCCATACACACAGGATATACACTGACATACGTGCAATAAAACTGAGCTGCCATACCCTACTTTCTCTAATCATACACTGAGCTCAGTTGCCATTTACTACACCTCTTTTTGTTTCGTTGTGGAGTTTACACATACAGTAGGCCTTGTTGCCATAGTGAAGTGCCACATTTTGCCATACATGTCTTTATCCCATCACAGTGCCTTGGGGTAAACTGCCATATCCTTGCCAGTTATCATTCACTGAGCCGCCATACAGTAGCATGTAACTGCCATGTCCTGTACGCCTGCCATAAATCCCGTTGCCATACAAACCCCGATTCACTGCTACATTACCAGAGTTACCGGTACAATGAGTCGCCATAGAATTAGGTCTTATGCAATCACCAAATATTCAGTTGCCATGGACACAAGCAACAGACCAATTAACCGTTGCCTTGCCATGGCCTTGCCATCCGGTAAGTCACTATAAACTAAGTTGCCATACATTACACAAGGTCACATTAGCAGTGCGTATTCAGCTGCCATAAATCACCATAAACTGTGATGCCATAGTGGCCATGGCAACACACACTGTCAACGTTGCCATAAAATTACGTGACATATTAACTATCCTCATCATACCACTACAATGTCAGTTTGCCTTCACACTTGCCATTATATCTGCCATACAGCTGCCATATATGCAGTTGACATACTCATCATGGTCTGGTTGTGGCAAGGCGCTGTCACAGGGGACCATCTATTCACTGCAGGGGTGGTGGCTTGCCTGTGGTTGATGGGTCTGATCAGCCACAGATTGGGGTTACTCCACAATCTATCATGGGGCACTACATTGCCATACAAATCCTGGCAATACCACCACCAGAGTCACCACCACAGTGTTGCCATAGTTGCCAGTGAGATCATAACACAGGTCACAGTTGCCACACACATCACATCAGTAACTTGTTTCCCCGCCACAGTGGTGGACACCTCACATGCGCCAGTTTACAGCTGCCTGGAATGAGTTGACTTGCCATACAGCCACTTGCCATATGGACATAGTCGCCATTTACAACTTAAAACTACTATACAACTTAATTAATATATTTTCTTTTCTTGTGACCAATCTTTCTGACACTTGATATGTTAGCTGTGGTTGTGGTGGTTGTGGTGGTAGTGGGGGTAGTTGTGGTAGTGACAGTTGTGGTTGTGGTAGTTGTGGTAGTGAGTCGCATTTGTGATGGTGTTTGTGGTGGTTGTAGTAGTTGTGGTTGTGGTAGCTATGGTAGTGAGTTGTATCTGTGCTGGTGTTTGTGGTGGTAGTGGTAATTGCAATAGTAATAGCAGTAATAGTAGTTATGTTTGTGGTGGTAGTTATGTACTGGTAGTGGTAGTAGTTGTGATTTCTGTTGTAGTAACTGTGGTAGACTTAGAAACTAAATTTCTCTCTCTGGTGGAATGGTGGTAGACAAGTTGGAATGGTGGTGGTAGTAGTAGTAGTAGTAGTAGTAGTAGTAGTTGTAGTAGTAGTTGTAGTAGCAGTATTTAGTGTATCATGATTATGCATATTGGAATGGAAGTAGTTGTGGTGGTAGATGTGGTGGTTGCAGTGGTACTTGTGGTAGTTACTATGGGTCTTGTGGTGGTAGCTGCAGCATCTTGGTTCAATATGCTGGAATGGTAGCAGTTGTGGTAGCTGTGGTGGTAGTTGTGGTATCTAAGTTAAATATGTTGGAATGGTAGTAACTGTGGTTGTTGTAGTAGCTGTGGTAGTAGCTGTGGTTGTTGTGGTAGTAGCTGTGGTTGTTGTGGTAGTAGCTGTGGTTGTTGTGGTAGTAGCTGTGGTTGTTGTGGTAGTAGCTGTGGTCAGACATAGTGGTCGAGGTGGTGCTGGAAGTTGGTGAGGTAGAGGGCCAATTCGTCCACACTCGGCCTTTCTCTCGCCCCAGCTGTCCAGCAGAATGTCATGGCTTTGAACCTGGTGATAGATAGAAAGATGGTGATAGACAGAGGCCTGGTGATGGAGGGTGAAAGACTGACGAGGAGAGTGTATGTAAGTGAGGTGGTGGGGGGGAGAGGGAGGGGGTGGCCGAGGATGAGATGGAGGGATGGAGTGGAGAGGTATATGAAAGAGGGGAGTGTGAGTTGGGAGCAGGGCAGTGAAATGGCGGGGGGACAGGGCGATGTGGAGGCGATTTGTTTGTGGTCACCCAGAATGGGATTGAGGCGTCTGGCAATAGATAGATAGATAGATGGACAGACAACAACCTATGCTATCTGAAGGGTTTACATGTGAGGGTAGGTCAGATGGTGATTTTCTGGTTACTGAGGGGGTTATACTGTGGGTTGTGTGGGGTTAGGTCAAATGGTCATAGCGGTTACTCTTATGCAACTTTTGTTAGTGGTAGGGGTGGGCGCTTGCCATCCACTCACTCGATGTAGCGCTGCACTCAGGTTACTGCCCATTCCTCTCTTCTTCCTTCCTCTTCTGTCTTTCTTTCCTTCATTCTTTCCTCTTCCTTCTGTCTATGGGTGATTCAACACTGTGTGACAAGCAAGATGGTTTTCTGTACACCAGGAAACCATTTACTGTGCTGGGAGGTAACCATATAACCAAATTATTGCGGCTAGTGGTTTAGTGGGTAATTAAGGCACTCCAGCTGGATTGAGCCTGGGCAGGTTTATATCTAAGGGGTGGTTGGGGTTTATTGGTCATGTAATGCCACTCAGGGATGAGTGAGGCTGGTCACTCTGATCTATGTCAGGACCAACTTGCCTAGCCCCAGGCTCTTACGCTCCACACGGGGCAACACTGGGTTAGATGATGATGATGGTAGTCACACCCCAAACCAGCTCAATACCTGCAACAGAATTCTGATAACACTAAATAGCACAAGGGGACTCAGGCTAAATGGCAATACTGAACTGGAGAAATTGTTTGGTTGGGGCTGAGGGGGGGAGGGGAGAGAACTTTGGATAAGAGAGGTTGCCTGTATTCATGAAGGTAATTTGCTGGTTTCCTACAATGTACAGTGCCAGTTGCATGGAAAAGCTGTGGTACACCAAATCCTGATTTATCAACCTTCCAATTTAGTGCATATTTTGTCTGTTATCACTGCCCAATATAGCAATCAAAATATGGGCAAATTCCATTAAACTGCAATATGTCTGCATTAATCACTTTCATTTTTTTCACTTCATTAATTCTGTTACATTACCAGTACATAAATAAACAGGTTATACGGTGACTCTCCCACAACATGGCAAATACAGCAGAATTTCCTAAACTGGGCAATTCTAAATAGTGGATTCATAATACGTGGCAAAATCATGCAAGTTTGCAACATCAGTATATCGCAGAAACCACACAAAATTCACAGGTGCAGCCGTCAAAAGTGACACCTTTCCAATGCCCCGAGTAATACGCACCACCGTTACCTCAAGTCCGTGCATCTAGCTGGGTATATACCAATCTCAGTCAAGCATGGCAGTTACTAAACAAACCATACTCAGTCACAGCAATTACTATACACCAATTACAGCACTTCCTTCCCACACCAAGCATGAAGCTTGTTAGTGTTTGCTGGTGACCAGTTTGATGTACGTGTGGGGAACAGGAGGGGTAGCTTTTCCAAGATGACAGACCCACAAGCAATTTTCCCCATAAGATTAATTATTTCTAAATCGCGGAATTCTCAAATCGCAGTGTGTGCCCAGTCTCATAAGACCACAATTTAGGGGATTCTGCTGTATGTTCCTGAAGATTGCAAGACTGGAAAGGCCTGTCTGACATGATATGTATCCTACAGGAAACTAGGCATTACATTCCCAAGCCTTGTGTTAAGAAGGGCTCATTATTCACAAAATATAAACATGAGAGTTACATAAATAACTACTGGCACACCTGTTCACTGCATTATACAACTCTGCCAGTGCACATAACTCCTAAATACTAGGTTTTTTTCAATTAAAAACAGTAATAACTTGTAAATAAAAAACAAGTCCACTGATAATTTTAATCTAACATGCAGTATTACTACATCTGATAACCTTCCTGAAACTGACTACTCTACAGTATTCTTGTTCATATTACGGTGAAAATCTTGTTGCATTACACCCCTACTGGAATGTAAGGACAACACTAGCAGTACCAACCAAGCACAGGCAGGGGGTACCTTGGCACACCTGATCAGGGCCACATCTATAAACTGTCATACTAAGGTTGTTTACGGTAAAATTAAAGTTTAGTGGGTAATTACGGCGCTCCAATCGGATCAAGTGGGTGCAGGTTTGTATATCCAAGGGATGGTTGGGGTTCATTGCTCATGTAATGCCACTCAGGGATGAATGAGGCTGGTCACTCTCATCTTAAATGTCAGGACCAACTTGCCTAGCCCCAGGCTCCTATGCTGCTCATGGGGTAACATAGGAGTAGATGATGTATGGGAAAAAAAAAAAAAAAAAAAAGTTTGCAACAGTTAACTGTTACGGAGCCTTATTCAATCTGTAAATTTGTGATTATTCTTTATAAACAGCTGACTTCCCCAGAGTCCTCAGAACCTCCCTCGGTGTATCGTACTTACACATTGATGAAGCATCTGGATAGATTAAAGTGAAGCAGACAGACTTTTCATTTACCTGGACAATAAAACAGAATAAAGGCAAATACCGGTACTGCTACAATTATTTGTCAGGAAATTTACTGAAAATAATAACAAAAAAATGTTGGTAGAATTATAAGAAATTTCATTTTCTATCTATCTATTGCCAGACGCCTCAATCCTGTACGGGGTGGCCACAAACAAATCGCCTCCATGTCGCCCTGTCCCCCGCCATTTCACTGCCCTGCTCCCAACTCACTCCCCCCTCTCTCATATACCTCTCCACTCCATCCCTCCGTCTCATTCTCGGCCTCCCCCTCCCTCTCCCCTCCTCCACCTCACTCACATACACTCTCCTCATCAGTCTCTCACCCTCCATCCTCTCCACATGGCCAAACCACCTCAGTGTGTTCCTCCTAACGCTTCCTATCACATCCACATCAACACCACAACGCTCCTTTATATCCTCATTTGTCAGCCTGTCTCTCCATGTGACTCCACAGGCTCCTCTTAAATAACTCATTTCCACTGCTCTCACTCTTGACTTGTGTCCTTCCAACAACGTCCAAGCTTCACTTCCATACGTTAGAGTTGGTATCACAATACTGTCATGTAGTAACTTTTTCACTTCCATGCTCACTTCCCTGTTTCTTATCACTGCTTTCAAGGAACCAGCAACCTTTCTCCCCTGCTGTACCCTTTCAAGCACTTCATCCTCCAAACCTCCATCCTTACTCATCACACTACCCAAGTACTTAAACGTACTCACATTTTCCAATTCCCTACCATCCAACCTCGCTGTACATTCACTGACTTCACCTCTCTCAAAGACCATCACTTTACTCTTCCCTACATTCACCTTTAGGTTCCGTTTCTTACACACTCTCTCAAACTCATCCACCAAGCCTTGCAGCTCCCCTTCGTCTTCACTCAACAACACAGTATCATCTGCAAACAACAGTACAGGGAGTTTCCAAACACTATCCTCTCTCACCAGGGCCACTCCAACATCCACTACCCTACCTTGTACCTCTTTATTTTTATTTCATTTTCACAAGGACAAAATATATAACTGACAACGTTAATTTTATTATTACGAGGATGATGAGAGAAAAGGAATACGCTTAGAAAAATACAGTGACAAAAGCATCAGTTAAATAATGTACACAAGCAGACAGTGTTGGGGGAAAAAAGCAGACAAGTAGATAAAGACAAATAGATACTGAGTGACAAACAAACAGGCAAGAGACACACCAACACAGACAGGCACTCAGAAATGGATAAGCACAGAGATACAGGCAAACTGACAGACAGACAAAGTAACACAGAAAATGAGATAAACAAACCGGAAAATAGAAAAAGACAGAGACAGACAGACAAACTGATAGACACACAGACACAGACATAAGAAGAAAATGAGACAGACAGACAGAAAGAGACAGACACAGACAAAGAGAAGGGATAAACAAACATAAAAAAAGACAGACACTTGGGCAGGTATTCTTGCCAGGTAAGGACACAACCTAGCACCTCTTCCTTAGTGATTTAATTCTGGATACGGCTGCCTGATATCCTTTTGTACACAATGTACGCAGCGTATGGCGATGGTTGAAGGGTTTTTATAACGCATAATAGGACAGTAACATGTAATAAGCAAAATAAATTGCCTAGGAAAAGGTGCTAGGGAGCTTCCTTAACTAATGAGCATGCCGGCCACAGACGTATACGGACAGAAGGACACACACACACAGAGGCGGACTCACAATTCGTCGGGACAATTGATGGGCTGAGCTAAGCGTACGCCACCTCGCAGGACAGACGCCATTTCAAAAGGGTCGATTTCTGCGTACGGCTGCTGCCCCAGCGTCATCACCTCCCACAGCAACACACCCCACGACCACTGACAAAATGGAAAGGGGTGTGAAAATGACGGTAGTGTTGTTGTCATCACCATCACTGCCTGCATAATCACTATCATCATCAATGTCATTATCATTCTCATCACCACCACCACCATCATCACCAATACTCCCTCTTCCTCTGTATCATCATCATTACCTCCTCTTCCTCTTCACTCTCTTTCACCTCCTCCTCCTCCTCCTCAACTCATCATCACCACCATCATTGTCTTCACCATCACCTCCTCTTCCTCTTAGGATCGTCATTACCTCCTCTTCCTCCTCCTCATCATCATCATCACCCTCCTTCTCCTCCTCATCATCACCCTCCTCCTTCTCCTCACCATCATTATCACCCTCCTCCTCATCATCATCATCACCCTCCTTCTCCTCCTCCTCATCATCATCACCCTCCTCCTTCTCCTCACCATCATTATCACCCTCCTCCTCATCATCATCATCCCAAACATAATTCTCACCTTATAACCTGCATGGATTAAAATCCAGAAACAAGGCAAGAAAACTGCATACAAGTGTAAGACCTGTCCATAACATGCCCAGTGACAACCCACACCATCATACACACAGCAGTTTAACATTCAAACTCCTGACTCCACATCACAGGCCTACAACCAGATTGAGGTGAATGTTTTTCGTGTATCCAACAGAGCCAGGATTCCGGGGGCTTGAATGATAAGTGAAGGGAAGTGTGGCCCATTGGACTGGGCAAATTTGGGCTGTCTGGAAATTGCTACTCCTCACCCTGCCCTAGGGTGGGAAAGGAGGACCAGATGATATATATATATGTATGTATGTATGTATATATATCTATACTGTATATGTATGTATGTATGTATGTATATATATCTATACTGTATATATATATATATATATATATATATATATATATATATATATATAAAGTTTTTCATATACTGTATACCTAGAAGAGAGATTATTTCCATCTCCATACAAACTTCATCATTTAATTTCAATCCCTTGTCAGTTCTTTAGTTTCATCATCAGTATTATGATCAACATATCAGACCTCTTTTCCCAGCCCATGGTGGGGTGAGGTAGGGTCCAGACAGCCAGCAAAAAATTAACAGAATGTGACAGTAACCAAAGCTTGCCCAATTAAATGAGTCGCATACCCATTCACTGAGCATTCAAGCCCCTGGAACCCTGGCTCCACCAGATACGTCAAAAAACATTCCACACCAAACTTCACACCCGTCCATCGAAGAGAGTCACTTTGAAGCCTGTCAAACTACAACAGGGTGCCAAACCCTGGTTATACACACACACTCCTCAGCACAAAACTCATCCAGCCTAACTGGTCACTTCATAAACTACCAGGTCATTGTTGTGGTGTCAGGCTCATCAGGACATTAACCAAGTGGCCTACAGGTTGAAGTTGTCCTTCTCCTCAAGTCCATCATTTCCCTTTCAGGGGACAGGAAGGGAGCTGAAGGTCGTCTGTATACCCACCACATGACGGTGTCCTGCTCCATCACCCATCAACTTCCATAACTCACTTTCCCACACACCTATTTACCACATCAATCCATTCTCTTCTTGGTCTATCACGTCTCCTCCCACCATCAAAATTACTATTATATACCAAACTACATACAGCCACCTCTTCATATTATCACACCACTAATCACACTCTCTTGCACCCTTCTACAAAATGACTTCCTTACTCCACATTTTACAAGAAGCACAAAGTTTCTGAGCCTATCCCACACACACTTTCCCCAGTATCCCCATTCTATCTCAGTTATGACATGTAATTTTAATGCCATACCAAATAAAACACACTCCTTCAAGCATTCCTCCTTCAGCGGTCAAACTCAGACAGCATTTTCATCAATACCTTCAAAGCACCAGCCACTTTCCTTCCCTGTACTAGTCTACCCTTCACTTCCTTTACTTACTTCTCTTTTTTTATCATCATCATCATCCAGACCTCCTTTCCGACCCTAAGGCAGGGTTAGGAGTAGCAATGTCCAGACAGCCCAAGTCTGCCCACTCCAATGGGCCAAGCTTCCATTCACTCACCATTCAAGTCCCTGGAATCCTGGCTCTACCTGATATGCCAAAAACTTTCATCACATTCTGTAACTTCCTCATCAATTCAAGTTATTTTTCATCAACCACCACCGTATTACTGTACTCTTATAAGGACACATGAATGGGAGCTCAACACACTGAAGGCTGGTGGAAAGAACTTGCCTGTGGGTGACCTTGGGGTATTTTGTTGTTGATGATGATGATGATAAAAATGGTGATGATAGTAATGATGGAAGATGTGATGATGATAAATGGAGCAATTCATCAAACCAGGTGTGTGTGTGTGTAAATAACTTGTGTGTGACAGACTTGTACAAAGTGTAATGGTGGTAACCTGACTGGTGATGATGCTTATGAAAATAATGATGATAGTAATGGTGATGATGATGATGATGATGATGATGATGGTAGATAAGATATAATGGTGATAAGAGAAATTATGACACTGACGGAAATGGTAGTGTTAATTAAAAGAGAAATAACAAGAATGACAGAAATGCAATGATAAATGACAATGATGCTGACGATGACAAGAAGAATTCCACACATGGAAGGGTGCAGTGAACAGGCAAACAACGGACCACATCCGAGGCAGGCGTAAACAGCTTGTGTGTGAGGGACTCCAGGGCCAGCCACTTGATGGGACGGTTCTCATTGTCACCCAGGCAGTGGTAGTCGCTTGGGTACAGGTCACGGGACAGCGCACAGTCACCCAAACGCACCCTTAGCCCATCCTCAACTCTGGTGGGTAAGTTAGACTAAGTTAGGTTACATCAGGTTATCACTTTGCTTATAAAGGTTTCAGCAGGTTTGCATGTACCACCCATGGTCACCTACTGGAGGTTCTCCACACTGCTCGATCTCTAGCAGCCTCCCCATTCAGTCTCTAATCTCTGAGGTCACACTCTATGACCTCATCCCAGGATCTTTTAAAGTCTGCCTCTCAAAAGCCTACCCTCAACATTCAACAGGATATTATTTGGCTCTGCACTGGTTAAGTTAGGCTGTTTGATGTCTTCTCATGTTGTGCTGTGTTAGCTTAGGTTAGATACATTTAGGTAAGGTAGGTTGAATTAGGTTAGGTAAATTAGACCAAGGTGAGCTGAAAGTCTACTTGGTGAGGTTAGGTTATACTTTGGTCACCAGCGTACAGGTGACAAGACAACATGCACTCATCCTAACACACGCCAAGACCAGCCTTAACATTGGCAGCTTAAGTTCAAGGAGGCTGGGTTAGATTGGGTTACTCTAGGTGTCATTAGGTTCACTTAGGTTAAGTGAGATTCAGTTAGATTTGTTTTAGTTCCATTCAGTATGGCTGGATTTGGCTAGACTACTTGAGGTTTGGTATAGTACATAATGTTAGCTTAAGTTAGACTGGGATATATTTGCTTTAGTTAAGTGAGGTTAGTTTGGTCTGATCTGGCTGGTAATTAAGGAAGGATTTATTGCACTGTGTCAGATTTGTTTTAATTACATGATGCTGTATGTGTTATACTCTTTTTACTCTAACTTGACCTAAAACAGTCTTCTTGCTATCTTGAATGCTGAATTGTAGCTACTGATAGATTAACACTAGAATATGTTGCTAGTCACAGAGAAGTGCTATGGAAATGATGCAAATCTACAGCATTATCCTGTTCAACCACAGAGCTGTATGAAATATGGTGGAAAAGGGAAAAAAAAAAGTCTGAAGCAGGTTGAGGTGAAAGGGCTGTTGTTTGGTTCATTTGATCTGCTGTGACTGGTGTTGACTGCAGTGGGTTGGTGTTGGTGCACAGGGTGGTATACTAAGTGGCTCTGGAGTATGACAATGCCCCTTCCTTAGTGAATTTACCCCTAACACCTCACTACCCTGTTGTCTGCCAGTGATGCCACATACACCAATAACACTAGTACTCACACACAGTTGCGCGTTGCCACATCCTTATGCAGGAGGAGGCGTGAGTGTAGGAATGAGAGTCCTTGTAACACCTGCACACCAACACTGACCACCTCACGCGTCACCAACGTGTGGCAACCCTGCAGGAACCTGTTGACAGAAACAGAGATAAGCAGAGCCAGTACAAAAGTTCGTATACCATCCTCCCCCAGCGCTGTGGCCCGCGTTTCATATTTCTCATTCCTCCCCCAGTCACAAAAGGTTTGGTTCTTGGGTGGATGCCACATTTGTCTCTCCAGTCAGTTAACTGGGACACCACAGAAGGTTCCACGTCACTCCATTATCTGGTTATATGATTACCACCCAACACTGTGAATGGTTTCCTGGGTTACGGGAAACCATTGGCCTTGTTACTCAGGGTACAGCCACCTCAAGTAGGAAAAATAAATAAATAAATTAAAATAATAAAAGTGACTGAAGAGAAAGGGAGAAGTAGGGACAGAGGAGGGAAGATGCTGAAACAGAACGTTAAAGGTGAGTGAAGAAGTAGGCAGCACTACATCAAGTGAGTGGATAATGGTCACCATCACCTACCACTAGGGTACATAATAACCAACATATATGCAATCTATGTGCATAATCTTATATGGGAAAAATAAACATAATAACCAGTGACAGGTGCAATCTATAAATGTAATACTAAAACTGTGTATACTAATCTCAGTGGATCCTCTCATTGTGTAAAAAAAATAAAAAAAAGTTCTGCACGCCAAGGTCACGGCAGGTAATCCCAGGCCACAGTTTTTGGGTTAATCTCCCTCACCAATCCAAGTCCCTTTCAATCCCATGCACATCACACAGTCAGCTCTCTCAGCAACCATCACTATACTGTTAATTTACACTTACTCTGAAAGCATGACTCTTACACACACATACATTAACCCAACTTACCACCAGCCTGCAATGCTCTTGTACATTACTAACCAGAGGTTCTCCCCCATTCACCATTCATTACCACCCTCATTCACACCACAACCATAAATATAAAATGTCCATTTTCTTCCGCTATTTCTAATCCAATCTAAAAATGATGCCATCTTTTCTCCTGAGGAATCCCAGTGTTCGTGTTGGCCATTTTACAGCTGATGCTTTCTATGGACTGGAAGCTAAACCAAGTACCCCAACCAGCTAATTACTTCCTAACCGTTGCTGGAAACTGTTGGCAAGAAAGTAAATTAAAATGTGTAATAAGATACAAAACAATGTGAGAGTCTCAGCCTGAACTCTGACTCTATGTACAGTGACTCGGAAGATGGATCACCGAGTGACTGTACTTATGGCTGAATGTTTCCTGCCTGAGAGTGATAAGCATGTGCATGTTACCAAATTTGTAGCCATGTTTCACTCTTATGGTAGGTACCTGTCTGCTGCCTCACTCTTTTGTTCTCTCTCTCACCTCTTCAAATTGCCATGTGAGGTAGCTGGCAGCACAACGGCAGGTGGAAGGTGTGGGGGTGTTACCAGGACCCCGATGACACCCAACAGTTGGTCATGACACAGACCTGACAGCATAAGGCCTTCCGATAGCAGAACCGACCGCTGTATCTCACTTGCTGATTCTGGGACGAAGGAAGGAAAGAAAATGCAATTAACAGCACTGATTCTCTCTCTCTCCCTCTCTTTGTACTGCACCTATCTAGCAGTACCTTATTACTACATACAGTACAACTAACTAACTTAAACTTCCTCTCTCTCTCTCTCACCAGTAACTGTCTTGAGTGTGACGGGCATTGGTGGGGACCCAGGGGTGTGGAGAAGCGCTCGACAGACACGTCCAAATGTGCCCTCCTCCTCCACCCCACCCACCTCCACTCTTTCCCTGGCTATCTGTGCTCCTGCAATTTTGCCCGCAATGTCCGCTGAAAATAAAAAAAAACATCATCAGCACCACCACCACCACTACCACTACCACCACCAACATTATCAGTAGTATGATGAAGGAATGAAGGAATTAATATTATTCCAAACTGCAGTACTGTATTCTAGGTGGCAGGTTACTTACTTTATCATCATCATCATCATCACCACCACCACCACCTCCTTTCGGGACCAGGAAAAAAATTCATCATCATCATCATTCAATCCTACATTGCCCCATGAGGAGTGTAGAAGCCCGGGGCTAGGCAAGTTGGTTCTGACATTTAAGATGAGAGTGACCAGCCTCACTCATCCCTGAGTGGCATTACATGAGCAATATACCCCAACCACTCCTTGGATATAAACCTTCACCGGTTCAGTCCGACTGGAGCACTGTAATTACTCACTAAACCACCAGACGCCAAAATTTGGTTACATGGTTACCACCCAGGGCAGTAAATGGTTTCCTGATGTACAGGAAACCATGTGGCTTGTCACTCAGTGAAAAAAAAAAAAAGAAAAAAAAAAAGAATGAGATACTAAGCAAAGTTTGCCCAACTTAATAAACCACACTGCCTTCCACTCACCATTTACATCAGTAACATGAAAGAGGATACCGAGGTGTTAAGTGCAGAATAAACCTCTAGAGAACAGGTGCTACACAACCAACAAAGCCACTCTCAGCAGGGCCATGTGCAGGATTTGTGAAAGGGGGGGTGGGGTTTAAAAAAAAAAAAAAAAAAAAAAATATATATATATATATATATATATATATATATAACCTAGTTTATTCACTTTATTTATGCACCATCTAATCCCATGTTGCCTCAGGAGGAGCGTAGGAGCCCAGGGCTAGGCAAATTGGTCTTGACATTTAAGATGGAAGTGACCAGCCTCACTCGTCCCAAAGTGGCATTATGTGAGCAATAAACCCCAACCTCCCCTTGGATATAAACCTGCACCAGCTCAATCCGATAAGAGCGTCATAATTACCCACTAAACTAAGTAACACAATACAGTAAACTTAGGTACTGTAACTGACTCAAATACTGAAAGGATACAAACTCAGGGTATAATACATACTGAGCTGTACAGAACCTTGGAAGTGAAGGCAATGTGGATAGCAGTGGACAGAGCACCTTGGAAGTTAGGGGAATGCAGACAGGGTGAGTCTATTATAAATATGGGACGTGTTTCACAATATCACAGCTATCACAACTTTTTATCTCTTTTTCTATTATTTTTCTATCATGACATTCTTAACAGGATTTAATTACTTTAATGCATTCCATTTTTATTATTATTTTCATTCAAATTTTTCATTCTTTCCAAATGGAGGGATTAAACCTTAACCCTCCCCCCCCTCATGTGCATGGCCTTGACTCCCAGCATAACCAAAACTCCATCATGGCAGTGAGTGAGAGTGAGACACGATCCAGGCATAAAGAAAAAGTATAATGATAAAAATGAAAACAGTACAAAGGAAGAAAAGTATAATGATCCATCCATCCACTATCCAATCCTACATTGCCCCATGAGGAGCGTAGGAGCCCGGGGCTAGGCAAGCTGGTCCTGACATTTAAGATGAGTGACCAGCCTCACTCATCCCTGAGTGGCATTACGTGAGCAATAAATCCCAACCACGCCTTAGATATAAACCTGCACCAGCTGAATCCGATTGGAGCGCCGTAATTACCCACTAAACCACCAGGCGCCAAAATTTGGTTATATGGTTACCACCCAGCGTAGTAAATGGTTTCCTGGTTTACAGTAAACCATTAGGCTTGTCACTCAGTGTAGAGTCACCCACAGGCAGAAGGAAGAGGAAAGAATGAAGGATAGAAAGACAGAAGAGGGAGTCTAAAGTCACCTGGAAGCAGAAGGGCGAGGAAAGAATGAAGGAAACAGAAGAGGATTAAAGGAAAGAAGGATGGAGGAGAGGAAAGGGCGGACATCTGAGAGCAGCACTATATTGAATGAGTGGATGATGAGCGCCCCCATCTACCACAAAAAGTATAATGATAAAAATGAAAACAGTACAAAGGAAGAAAAGTATAATGATAAACATGAGTACAGACAATCCTATATCACCTCTTTCAGCTGGGGTGCAGCAGTTGACATGGCCACCCTACTGTTATTCATCATCATCAATGTCATCATTCTGTGTTGCTCCATGAAGAGCATAGGAGCCCGGGGCTAGGCAAGTTGGTTCTGACATTTAAGATGAGAGTGACCAGCCTCACTAATCCCTGAGCAGCATTTCGGGAGCAATAAATCCCAACCACCCCTTGGATATAATCCTACACAGGCTCAATTCAATTGGATCGCCTTAATTGCCCACTAAACCACCAGGCATCATAATTTGGTTATATGGTTACCACCCAGCATAGTCATTTAGTGTAGAGTCACTCACAGACAGAAGGATGAGGAAAGAATGAAGGAAAGAAAGAAGAGAGGAAAGGGCAGTCACTCGAAAGCAGCACTACATTGAGTGAGTGGATGGTGAGTGCCTCCAACTACCACTATACTGTTATTAATTATTATTACTATAATTAGCTATTGTTATTATTATTATCCATCCATCCATCCATCATCCAATCCTACATTGCCCCATGAGGAGCGTAGGAGCCCGGGGCTAGGCAGTTGGTCCCGACATTTAAGATGAGAGTGACCAGCCTCACTCATCCCTGAGTGGCATTAGGTGAGCGATCAACCCTAACCACCCCTTGGATATAAACCTTCACCGCCTCAATCCAATTGGTGTGCAATAATTACCCACTAAACCACCAGGCGCCAAAATTTGGCTATATGGTTACAGTACCACCCAGCATAGTAAATGGTTTCCTGGTGTACAGGAAACCATTTGGCTTGTCACTCAGTGTAGAGTCACCCACAGGCAGAAGGAAGAGGAAAGAATGAAGGAAAGAAAGACAGAAGAGGGAGTGTAAAGTTACCCGTAGGCAGAAGGACAAGGAAAGAATGAAGGAAAGAAAGACAGAAGAGGATGGAAAGAAAGAAAGACGGAGGAGAGGAAAGGGCAGACACCCAACAGCAGCACTACATCAAGTGAGTGGATGGTGAGCACCCCCACCCACCACTTATTATTATTATTATTATTATCATCATTATTATTATTATTACACACGATACAATTCAACCTTCTCAAAACCAAACTTCTAAACTTCAAATATGTCTAAAGTTTTAACAAATCTAACTAGCTGCCCAAACCTGACCATTTCCAAATTTTTCTGCTTGTTTACCGGATGTCTAAGTGACCAATTGCCACCCACGTGTGGGAATGCTGAGTTGTGACGAGATTAACACTAGAATATGGCAACAATCACGAAGAAGTGCTTTGGAAAAGATGTAGAGGTGTACTGGTCTTTCTCTCCCATTAAGAAATGTGAAATAAACTGGAAAAGGACAAAAATCTGGGCCAAGTTAAGATGAAAGATTTATAGTTTTGAATGATAATTCCTGACAATGGCCACCAAAAGGCTTTGAGTGTGTGCCCTGAGGCCCAGCAGTCCTCTCATGCAGCACACACCTGCCACATGCCATTAACATGTGAGACAAAGCTTACACAAACAGGCAGGCCCCGTTTTATGAAGTCACCTTACGATTTTTCAAGTTTACGATCGTGTACTTTTAGTACAGCATTCAATAATGTATGAGATATTCAACACTTTAATACAAAATGGGTTTTGTGTTAATGATTTTACCTAACTGTAGGCAAACGTAAGTGTTCTAATTGCATTTAATAGGCCTGGTAGGCTTGGCTAGGCTATGATGTTTGCTTGGTTAGGTATTAAATGCATTTTTTGACTTCCGGTAAATTCCACTTACGATCCGTTTCTTGAAACATAACCCGATTATAAGTTGGGGACCACCTGTACGTTCGTGGCTACACCTTCCAAACACAGAGATGTATCTCAACTTACTCAACCTGGGGTCGGTATACTGTGGCTCTGGGCTTGCTGTTGTTGTTGTTGTTGTGTTTGTTGTTGTTGTTGTGGGCTGGGGTGAGCGCCGTAATTCACTTAGTGACGACTGTGAGACCTTTCCTGCCTGTGTGCCAGCCTGTTGCTGTTGCTGTTGTTGTTGTTGTTGTTGCGGCCGCTGGTTGTTTGGTACAGAACCTCCGCCACGCCCTCCCTCCATCGCAGCGTTGCCGCATCTCCTGCGGACCGGAAACATGTCAACAATCATCACCATAGCCACTGACACTAACCATCACCGTCATCAATCATCACTATCATCACCAACACCATCATTATTACCACCACTGTCACCAACACTATAATCAATCATCATCATCATCACCACCATCATCATTATCATAATATTCATCATCACTACTAATCTCATCATTATATATATATTTACCAATATCACAGCCATTATCAGCATCACTAACACTAACACCATCATCACCACTTCCCTAACATTAATCCCTGAAATCTATCTATCTATCTATTGCCAGACGCCTCAATCCCGTTTGGGGTGGCCACAAACAAATCGTCTCCAAGTCGCCCTGTCCCCCGCCATTTCATTGCCCTGCTCCCAACTCACACCCCCCTCTCTCATACACCTCTCCACCCCATCCCTCCATCTCATCCTCGGCCTCCCCCTCCCTCTTCTCCCCTCCACCTCACTCACATACACTCTCTTTGTCAGTCTTTCACCCTCCATCCTCTCCACATGGCCTGAAATGAATCCAGAAAAGAAACACATGGAAGTAGAAAAACTATCACTGCAACTGAAGAGTTGTGAGGAAGGATGTGATTGGAATGTATTGATGTTGTGATGAGGAGGGGTAGACTGAGATGGTTTGGGCATGCGGAGAGGATGAAGGATGTCAACTGGGTGCAGAAGATGAGAAGTGTGAACGCCGGGGGTGGGGTTGCGAGAGGCAGACCGAAAAAGACCTGTGACAAGATCAGAGAGTGTGGCCTGAAATATAAGCGACTGAATAGGGAGGCTGCCAGAGACTAAGCAGAGTGAACAGCCACCATTAAGTGGCCAAGGCTGACACATGCAAGCAGGCTGAAGTCTTTATAAACGAAAAACAAGCGAAAACAAAACATTATCCTTATCCATTTTCATACTCAGTGCAGTACAATAACATCTTCAGGTGATTCTACACTGCGTGACAACCCAAATGTCTTCATTACTATCTCTTCTCTCCCCCACCTTTCCTTTTCTGGTAGGTCATCCTTGTCTAATTCTCATGGTCTAGTCACACTCGTACTGGAACTGCCTAGCATGGGTCTCGCAACCTACTACACTTACTATTTTTATGTTGTATCACCTTTGCTTCAAAAATAATAACATAGGATGCGTAAAACTACAGAAAAATGATTGGCCTGTGTTAGGTACTTTCTCAAAAACGGCAGTTTTTCCTCCTCTCTGTTTATTCTTGAAAACGGCTCAAACTGGACTGAAAACCTCTTGTATAACAATATAAAAAGTTGCTGTGTGTGAAAAAGGCTACTGTGGGAGGTACTGCAGTTAACTTTTTTTCTCATGCAATACTCATCCCTTATTCCTTGCCTTCCATGCTGAGGCTACTCCAGGCCCACTATCTTTGTTTTCCCTCACTTGACTCCTCTCTCATCCATATATCACTTTCTTCTGTGTACACTGCCTATCATTGTATAATGGTAAAATAAACTTATTTGTCATTTTTACTCTACCTTATTAAATGACAGTAACACAAACACCACATAATCGAAGTAATTTGCTAGTTTTCTCACAAAACAGACTCAAAGTTGTACAATACTCATACAGTATTTTTATCATACACGTAGATCTCCCTTGGAAAGGCCTTGATCTCAACTTTGTGGCATTCCATAAACATTCACCTGAGGTATTACAAAAGCCTTGATCTCAACCTTATGGTACCAGTATAGAATTTTAAAAGCCTTGACCTTGTGTAATTCTAAAAGCCTCAAGCTTGACTTCAAGGTATAAAGGCTTGACTTCAAGGTATAAGGCAACATCAGCCCCAAGCTGGTTCCTGGATTCTAAGGCTGATGTTGCCTTACACCTAGAAGACAACGGTGATCATGAAAAGGAATATGACAATGATGATGATGGTGATACTGGAAAAAAAACCCATGACTAATACCCATGACTCACCTTGCTTTGCTGTAATACTGATGGAGACAATACTAATACTGATGATAAGCAGCCCTGACTTACCTTGCTTTATTGTGGTTGATGTGTGTAACCATAGCCAGCGCTGCCACCATGGCCAGGAACATACCCAGCACACTGACCGTCACCCACACAAGCTGACTGGCCTTGCTCCCTCCATCGTCTCCCTCGCCTGCCTTCACACCGTCCATTACACCTACATCTGAAAAATAACACCATATCACACCAAAGCCTTAACGCTACCACAATAACCACCATCGACATCATCATCATCAACACCAATACTGTAACATCATCATCATCAATATCAATATCATCATTATCATCACCTTACCCCTATCAAACCTGTCTGAACTATAGTACACTAACTACCATCATCATCATCATCATTATCCTAACAACACTACCATACTGCATCTGAAAAATCACATATAACCATAAAACTGTATAATAAAAAAACAAATAAAAATAATAATAATAATCATCATCATCATCCGGACCTCCTTTCCCACCCTAGGGCAGAGTGAGGAGTTGCAACGTCCAGAAAACCTGAGTTTGTCCAATTCAATGGGCCATGCTTCCATTCACCCATCATTCAAGCCCCCAAAATCCTGGCTCCATCAGATAGGCCAAAAAAAATTCACCACATTCTGTAGCTTCACATATACCTATCTGATAAAGTAATAATAATACTAATAATAATAAAAACAAAAAGAATAATAACATGTTTCATTTATAATGGCTCCAACATGCTTGCATGTGTCAGCCTTGGTCACCTAATGGTGGCTCTCCATGCTGCTCAATCTCTGGTAGCCTTCCTTTTCAGTCCCTTATTCCTAAGGTCACACTCCATGACCTTGTCCCAGGTCTTTCTTGGTCTGCCTCTCGCAACCCTACCCCCAGTGTTAACACTTCTCATTTTCTGCACCCACCTGTCATCCCCCATCCTCTCAACATGCCCAAACCATCTCGATACACTATGCCTCTCTTCACCACAAACCAATACACTCCAGTCCCATCCTACCTCTCAACTCTTCCATATAAACCTTGCCCCCCCAGGCCTCATATTCAAAGATGCACTGCACATCCACCTAATCACTGTCATTTCTGTATGTTTGAGCCTGCAAATATCCTCTTCCTTTGCTACCCATGTCTCACTACCATGCAGCGCTACACTCCTAACACATGCCACATACAAAGATCCCTTAGCACAGAAGGAGAGCCCTCTCAGTGTCAGGAGGGGCAAGAGCTCCCTGAACTTCTTCCAACCACTCTTCACTGTAGCCACAAAACTAACTCCAGCCTCACCTCCGACACGTTTCCCAAGTAACAAAACTCTTCCACACACTCGAGACTCACCAGCAAGTTCAATCCTTTCATGCCTGACATGCTCCCCCCAGTGAGTGAATTTGAAGGTGGCAGGTGGTGTAGTAGGCAAAGAAGAAGGTGGACAGAAATGGTAAATAAGTGTATGAGGAAGAGAGGTATGAAGAGTGATGAGGCTAAGTAACTGATATTGCATCGAACTGATTGGAAAAATTTTGTATGGAGGAGCACAGGACGAGGGTTTAGCACCTCTGTTCCTTCCAAGTGATGAATATTGGACTGACTCAAGCTTATAGGTGATGTGAAGCAAGTAAATGTGGATGTGTAGGCTATGCCTGTGAGGTGCAGTCAGGAGTCTGGGGGGCTTGAATGATGAGTAAATAAGAGTATGGCCCATATAGTTGAGCAGGCCTTTGCTAGTTCTCCTTCCCTCAGGCTTTATCTTGCAATCTGGACCCTCTCTCATCCCATCCTCAGGTGGGAAAATGAGGTCAGAATGATGGTGATGATGGCAATGGTGATAAAGATAAATACTAACTATTCTGGCACTGTATTCATGGGTACCTATAGTGTTACTGTAACATCAGCCTGACTACAAATAAAACTAACACACACACACTCCCTCTCTCTCACACACATTCTCCCTCCCCCCCTCTCACACACACACACACACACACACACTCCCTCTCTCTCTCTTTCTCTCCGTGTCACTAACCTCTAAGACACACTTTGCGTCGCAGTATGGTAAGTGTTGTGATGTCTGCCAGTGACGTATTCATTGGTACCTGTAGTGTTACTGTTACATCAACCTGCGGACAAAAGTATATCATTATTATCAATATTACCATCAGCATTATCAGCAATATAATTGAAGACAATTATCATTATTACTATTACAGTAAAAGTCCTGTAATCCAAATGGCAGGGGACTGAGGGTCATTCAGACTCTTGGTCTTTTTGGACTATTGGGAGGGACCTCTGAAAACATTAGACGTATGTACACTCACAATAACTAATTTCTGCCCAAGGGTACCCCCTCCCTACCCCTGTATACCCAAGGAAGTGGGGAGGGGGGGACAAAATGAGCTCCACCTGCCTCTACCCCAGCTCCCAACCCTCCCCCATACCCCTACCCAACCCCCCACCCCACCCATCATTCTTAACTGGCAGTTACATCTCAAGCTGATTTCATGCTTGGTCCCACTGCTAATACAAACCTAGTACACTGGGATATGTTAAAAGTATATAATATAACTATCAACACGCTGCAGCAAGAAATTAATGCATTATGACATTGATAGTACACAAAAACGTTAACAATGGCCCCCTCAAGCCTCATGCATTAAGTGCACCGCTTTGCAAACACACACACACACACACACACACACACACTGAAACACACAGACATAGGCACACCCAAACACGCAGACACAGACACGCATGCGCACAACTGAACGCCAGCACCCAATGCATGAGGCCTGGATGGCTGTTGTTAATACTTTTGTTTTACTGTCAACGTTACAATGCATTAATTTCTTGCTGCTGTGTGTTCATATTTATATTATATACTTTTTACATACCCTAGTGTTTTGTTTGTATATTGGTAATATGACTATGGACATAAAGTATGAGGTTAGCCTAAGATGTAACTGCCAGTTAAGAATGATGAGTGGGGAGGTTGGGTAGGGTAGGGGTATGGAGGAGGGTTGGGAGCCAGGGTAAAGGCGGGTGGAGCTCGTTTCGTCCCCCACTCCCGACTTCCCTGGGTTTATAGCGGTACAAAGGGGGCACCCCTGAGCAGAAATTAGTGATCGTGAGTATACATGGCTGTTAAATAAACATTTAAAATGATATGGGTTATTGTTTTAGTCTCTGGAAATGCATAAAAGTGTAGATGAACAGTTGCAGGCAGGTACATCCAAGTCCAAGAGCATGTCCAAGCCAGATAAATCCTCAGATAAAGCCAAGAAAATTTTGAAAAAAGACAAGAAAATTTCGAAAAATTTTGCCCTGACAAGTTCGGAATATTGGGATTGTTGGATCATTGGTGGCTGGATTGGAGGACATTCACTGTATTACAGTACACCACAAATCTTACCATCTCAGTATAACCCTCGCTCATATTATCAGCATCAATATGGCAAATTTCCCGCTGCAAAACAACCAAATATTACCACAATTCAACCCACGGTCACACTAAGATAACAGAAGCTGCAGAAGTGTTAGTGGGACCTATTTGTAGGGGAAGGAATGACATTTAAATCATGCTTTTTTTTTTTTTTTTTTTTTTAATAAAGACTGTAAATGTGACTGAAAGTGTTAAGTAAAATACTTTGAGATGGCTTGGCTATGTGGAGAGGATGGAGAATCAGAGACTGACTAGATAAGTGTACATGAGTGAGGTGGAGGGGGAGACCAAAGATGGATGTATGAAGGGTTGTGAGTTGGAAGGGGGGCAACTAATATGGCAGGGGACACATCGATGGGGAGGCAAGTTGTTCTGTGGCCATCCCCTTACAGATTATGGTGTATGACAAATTCCATGGAGTGACAGACTTTTCTCATGGATGAAAAAAAACAAAAAAAAGTTCATTTGAAAACTTAATGATGGGGGTGCTCAACATAAACTCACTCAATGTAGTGCTGCTCTCAGGTGCCTGCCTTTCCTCTCTTTCTTCCTTCATCCTATGTCGTTCTTTCCTTCATTCTTTCCTTTTCTTTCTGGCCATGGGTGACTCTACACTGAGCGACAAGCAAAATGGTTTCTTGTACACCAGGAAACCACTTACTGTGCTAGGTCTATCTGTCTATATATCTATTGCCAGACACCTCAATCCCATACGGGGTGGCCACAAACAAATCGCCTCCATGTCGCCCTGTCCCCCACCATTTCATTGCCCTGCTCCCAACTCACACTCCCATATAACCAGATTATGGCACCTGGTGGTTTAGTGGGTAATTAAGGGATTCCAATCGGATTGAGTCGGTGCAGGTTTATATCCAAGGGATGGTTGGGGTTTATTGCTCATGTAATGCCACTCAGGGATGAATGAGGCTGGTCACTCTCATCTTACATGTCAGGATCAACATGCCTAGCTCCGGCCTTCTACACTCCTCATGTGGCAGCACAGGATTAGATAATGAATGAATGAGAAATTACAAGTTGAATTCAAATGAAAGTGAATTTGTGCCATGAGTAGTAGTAGTAGTAGTTCCCTAGGCAGTCTGGCCGAACAGCCCCAAGTCCCTTAGGAAGGCCATGGCCGAGACCGGGCTTTCCCACAGAGCTCTCAAAGAGTGTATGTTGTGTTGTTAGAGTAGGTGATTGTGCCATGAGTTTTTGCTACTGCTGTACAATACTGTATGCCTATTCAAATGTCTGACTGATGAGTACACAAATATTTTAGTGTACACTACCAGCACATGTACTTACCACTATCCTGTTTATTTTGTACAATACTGTACTGCACTCTGCATTTCTGTATGCAAATCTGTTTAAGGCATTTTAGGAATGGGGAAGAGAATTTATGCCACTTTCTACTGCATATACTGTATAAAACAAAATGATTAATGCTGGAGAGGTATGACAGCCCATACTGGGTAACCATTCCCAACCCTCTAACTATTGCCCAATTGCTTAACATCCTGTGTCTCAAAAGTTTTCGAGTCCATTCTTAACAAAAATATTTTAAAGCATCTTTCCTATCATAACCTTCTTTGTGATCGTCAGTATGGGTTCCGTCAGGGATGCTCCTTCAGACTCCTGGTCGTCCTCCTTTCGGGACTTTGGCAAAAGCTTTGCCATTGCACTTGACGCCTCAAAGGCTTTCAATCGAGTCCGGCATAATTCTTTAATTTCCAAACTGCCCTCTTATGGTTTCTATCGTTCTACATGTGCCTTCATCTATAGCTTCCTTTATGGTCGTTCTATAGCTGCTATTGTAGACAGCCACCATTCTTCTCCTGGATCTGTCAACAGTGGTGTTCTTCAGGGCTCTGTCCTGTCACCAACTCTCTTCTTTTTATTCATGTTATTCATCAATGACCTTCTAAGCTGTACATCTAACCCTATCCACTCATACGCTGATGACTCCACCCTTCACCTTTCCATTCGGTTCCCACAACGTCCATCTCAGCAGTTCCTTCAACAAACAAGGGATGAGGCTATGGCACACCTAATGTCTGACTTGGCTCATATCTCTGACTGGGGTAAAAATAATCTTGTTTTTAATGCATCTAAGACTCAGTTCTTACACCTATCAACCCAACAAAATCTTCCACAGGAGTACCCACTAATGTTTAATAATATCCAGCTCAATCCTGCATCATCCTTGAACATGCTTGGGGTTTGAGAGAGTGTGTATGAAACAGAATCTAAAGGTGATTGTAGGGAAGAGTAAAGTTATGGTCTCCGAGAGAAGTCACTGAATGTACAGTGAGGTTGGAAGAGGAAATGGAAAATGTGAGTGCATTTAAGTACTTGGCTAATGTGATGCCTAAGGATGGAAGTTTGGAAACCACATAACCATGTAATGGGGTGATGTGAAGCCTACTATGGTGCACCTGTTAACTGGATGGAGGGATGTAAATGCAACATCCATCCAGGAACCAAACCTCCACACTCCTCCCACAGCCTTACTGTGGTAAGGTGCTGTCTGCTACAAGGGAACACTGGTTCACTGCATGGGACAGCCCTATGGGGGCAATTGTTTGTCTGTGGTTGATGGGTCTGCTTGCCCTGGCAGACTGGGGTTGGCAACAACTAGGCAAAATATTGTCACCTCTTTATCTTGAATGCTGAGCTTTAACAAAATATTGACACTACTATATGGTGTACCATAATGTACTGCACTTCATGAAAATCAGCTTTATTTAGGTAAGAGTCAGCCACAGTAGCCAGAGAATGTAAAGGTGTGGTGAAGTACAACATACACAAATCATCCATTCCTACCTCAGTGGAGAGCTTGCCAGTACATGGTATACTGAGCACCCAGGCAGTGAGTAGTGGTGGTACCAGACCGTGATCGCTGATGTTGTATGACGGTGATGACAGAGCTACACTGTTGCCAGTCTCTACGCTTAGGCTGTATGGCATCTGTAGGGTGAAAAATACATATGACCACCACCACCACCCTGACCTTGTTTTTCCCACTTACAGCTGAGGTGAAGCAGGACCCAGAAAGAAGGAAAGGTCATGAACAAAGCTGGAAGAACAATCATCATCATCATCATCATAATGTAACTGTGAAATCTGATGTTATATGATGGTGAGGATAGAGCCACAGTTACCTGTCTCTGTTGTGGCCGTTTGAAATAAATTATCATCAACATCATCATCATCCTTATTATCAGCAACATAATCATCACCCACATTATCATCATCATTAATATCACCCTGATTATCATAAGTCATCACCTTCCTTATCATTCAGAAACTAGGAATGAGAAAGAATGAAATAGGAGAGCTATCATTATCATTCTGATCCTTATTAAAACACCCTGCTAAAAATGAGGTGGGACAGGATCCAGAAGCGCGAAAGAGAAAGTACAAATGTATGAGAGAAAACTATCATTAAAAAGAATATCATTATTGTTATCCTATAACAGGAATTAGTTGGAGAAGAACACAGAGGTTTTAGGAAGGGAAGAGATTATATAGATCAGATAATCATCCTTAGGTCTTTAGTGGAAATGTTTCTATAGAAAGGAAAGAAGTTGCATGCAGCCTTATGGATTTGGAGAAAGCATATGACAGAGTGGACCGACATGGAATGTGGAAAATATAAAGAATATATGGAGTAAATGGAAAGTTGCTGAATGCCATGAAGAGTATGTATGAGGGTGCTAAGGCTGCAGTGTGTGTGGATGGTGAACTGAGTGAATTTTTCTATTTGAATGTTGGATTGAAACAGGGATGTGTCATGTCTCCATGGTTGTTCAATCTGAGTACGGATGGGGTTATAAAAGAGATAAAAGGTACAGCAGTGGATGTTGGAGCAGTCCTAATGGGAGAGGGCAGTGTTTGGAAACTTCCTGTGTTGCTATTTGCAGATGATACTGTGTTGTTAAGTGAAGACGAAGAGGAACTGCAAGTCTCGGTGAATGAGTTTGGGGGAGTGTGTAAGAAATAGAATCTAAAGGTGAATGTAGGGAAGAGTAAAGTTATGGTCTTCGAGAGACGTGAAGTCACTATATGTATGGTGTAGTTGGATGATGAGGAAATGGAATGGAATATGTGAGTGTATTTAAGTAATTGGGTAGTGTGATGAGTAATGATGGAAGTCTGGAAGATAATGTACATGAATGGGTACAACAAAGAAGAAAGGTTGCTGGTTCTTTGACAGCAGTGATAAGCAACAGAGAAGTGAGCATGGAGGTAAAAAAGTTGCTCCATGACAGTGCTGTACTGTATTGTGGTACCAGCTCTAACATACGGAAGTGAAACTTGGACCTTGTTGGAGGGACACAAGTCAAGAGTGAATGCACTGGAATTTGAAAGGAGCATGTGGAGTTACATAGAAAGACAGACTGACAAATGAGGAAGTGAATGCGCTGGTGGTGTGGAAGTGGATGTGCTGGAAAGTGTTCGGAGAAAAACACTGAGGTGGTTTGGCCATGTGGAGAGGATTGAGAATTAGAGACTAACAAGGACAGTGTGTGTGTGAGTGAGCTGGAGGGGGGGGGGAGAGGGACGATGAGGCCGAGGATGAGGTGGAGGGGGGGGAGAGGGACAATGAGGTGGAGGGATGGAGTGGAGAGGTATATGAGAGAGGGGGGTGTGAGCTAGGGGGAGGGCAGTGAAATGGTGGGGGACAGAGTGGCATGGAGGTGATTTGTTTGTGGCCACCCCTTATGGAATTAAGGTGTCTAGAAATAGACAGATAGACAGACTGTATGTGTAGTCATGACCTCCTCTGGCTGGTGGGGTTGCTATACTCCGTTCACCTTAGCCTGGTCCAAATTTTTCATCCTTTTTTTGGCTATTTCACACGGGTCACTGGAGGAAAGGACAATACTACAGCTCTTGATCCTTTCCACAGCACTTCTTCATGACTAGCAGCATTTTTAAGTTACTGGTACTATTTTGTGACTAGCATCATCTATTTTCATGACTAGCATCATAATTTGGGTATGTGGAGGAAATGGACAATACCACAGCTCTAGATCCACTCCACAGCACTTCTTCATGACTAGCATCATATTTTAGTTTTATTCTGTACCTAGCATCATGCTTTAGTTTTATTTTATGACTAGTATCACGTTCTAGCTTTTATCCATTTCTACAACACGGCATTCATGAAGATGGCAATTTCAGACCAGGTTAAAGTGAAAGAAGTATGGCTGCCGGTGAATGAAGTTGGGTGGAGTGGTGGAGAGGGTCAGGCAACGTTCCTATAGGTTGTAGCATGGATGATAAATGACCTGGATTTGACATGAAAATGGCCACTTTGCAGTAATGGACCCAAAGCCGGAAAACAGTCCTATAAGTTGAAACCTCAAAATCTCGACTCGTTGCCAAAATAAGTCGATGAAACTCATGGTGAAGCATGCCTAAGTGTCTAATTCAATGGTATGGGTCTGTTACTGCAGCTGCTGGTCGGGCTCACTGGCCCATGTCAAATCCAGGTCTTCTGATATCTATGGTTGTATCAAAGTGCTTCAGTATAGTATATTCACTAAGGACTGTATTGGTAAAGCTGACAGGGTGATATGGAGGTGATTTGTAAGGCCACCACTTATGGGACAAAGACGTCTGGTAATAGACAGACAGACAAAGAGTTATCCTGTCTCCTATTTTTCATTTTAATCTAATAATAATAATAATAATAATAATAATACTGTAATAATAAACTGATCAAAATATAATAAGTCAGCAGATGCCACTGAATATATATAATCAATTAAAAAATAATAAACTACAGCCAGTTACTTTGCATGTGAAGAAACTTGGTCACTCCCACAACTTGAATACCATGTCATGGTTGCAGGAAATATGCTGAGCCTCAGTTAAGAGTCAGGTATGAGTGTCCTTGGTTAATAGTTAAAAAATACCCTCCAATCTGAATACCCTTGCCCAACAACTAAGCTGAAAAACGTTAAGATCTCTTTGATTCATTTACAAAGGCTCCAACATGCTTGCCTGCGTCAGCTTTGGTTACCTAATGGCAGTTCTTCACCCTGATCAATCTCTAGCTGCCTCTACTCAGTTCCTTATCCCAGTGGTCACACTGTATGACCTTATCCCAGGTCTTTTATGGTATGCTTTTGCAACCCTACCCTCAACATTCAGATCTCTTACCCTCCACACTCAGATGTCATCTTCCATTTGCTCAACATGCCTAAACCATCTCAGTCTATCCCTTCTCATCACAGCACCAATACATTCCAGTCCCATCCTTCCTCTCGACTCTTCATTTGCAATCCTAATCCCTTCCAGGCCAGTCATTCAAGGTCAAATGAAAACAAAGTGACCTAATCTGGTGGCTGCATTACTTTCAAATGCTCTCTTGTAATTCTGTCCAGATTAAACACAGTGCCAGACCATCAACTGCTGGAAAATCAATGTTTTATTAAGACTTTAAATTGTATGAAAGAAAAATAAATATGAGCCAAGGATGAGACCATGCACATGAACATCCTACTGTGCTTAATTACCATTTGTTAAACAACAGAGAAAAACTGAGAAAAATATTATTTTGTTCATAGATGCTCTAGGGATATCAGAAGTACTGTATATGCTGTATGGCAGTCGTTAAAAAAAAAAAAAAAAAAAAAAAAAAAAACAGCTCACCGTGCGTCCATGCAGTGCTCTCCAGTAGAAGGTCTGTGTGTCAAGTTGTGGTGGTACGAGGATGGAGTAGCCCAGAGCATAGTGGTTGACAGTGCCATTGTGTACGTACCACAGCTGCGAGTCCACACCTACAGTGGGTAAACATGGGTAAACAACAATAACTAAGCCATCTATTCATTCTGCTATCCCATTTTACTCTCCATTTGCATTAATTACTCTCAAATACTCTTACCCTAACATTCTCTCTCTCTCACTCACTCAGCCTACTCTCAAACTAACTCTCACTCTCAGGCTCTGAAGTAATGGGTCTTATTCGGTCATAATCCACAAATTCACCATACTAACACCCCCCGGTGAGAAATAACGGGTGATAATCACTTTTGATCAATCTCTTCTCTAATTGGCAAACGACCTCCGACCAGGAAACAAATTCTCTCTAATTTTCTCCCCAGCCAACGGCCATACCACGTTGAGTACACCGCTTCCCGTGCGATCAGCGAAGTTAAGCAACGTTGGGTCTGGTTAGTACTTGGATGGGTGACCGCCTGGGAACACCAGATGCTGTTGGCATCCCTACGTGTCAAGTGGGGTTGGTGGAGGATTAGTGCCCCTCCCTGTAAAACAATTAACTCTAAGCCCTTGGCCACCCCGTTTGGGATACATGGCGTCTGGCAATGAATGAATGAATGAATGAACCTCTGAACTGAACTAATGGAACATTTGGTTAGGAATTACAAACTGCTGGAATACAAGGATGGAGACTGAGAGACTAACTAGAAGTGTGTATGTGAGTGAGGTGGATGGGGAGAAGTCAAGGGGAGACTAAGGATGAGATGGAAGGATAAAGTGGAGAGATATATGATAGAGGTAGGTGTGAGCTGGCAAAGGACAGAGCAGCATGCTGGCAGTTTTGTCGGTGGTCACCCCTTACAGGATTAATGCATCTGACTATAAGCAGATAGACATATAGAACCAGATTTGTTTTTTATAGCAGGAACAGGACACAAGGGATAAGTGTGGACTCTTCATGTCCTTCTTGCAATAACATATGGCTGTGACTAGGAATCAATTACAAATATTTTGGAGAATCCCACCCATGGACTTGCTGTCCTGTAGCTATAAAATAGGCAAGCTGAAATAGTTACTGGAAAACTACCATAGGTAAATGAGAGTACTGTATACCAGTCAACCTTGCTATGTAATCAACTATTATACCAATGTTTGCTTATACAATCTGGACATTTTAGCACCTTTTTTTCAACACACCATTGTCGTCTTTGCTTACCGTATATGATCGTTTTGATGGCCTTGGGTGGACCATTTTTGAAATACAACTGGTTTATGACTGATTATGTTTTCTTGTTCTTTTTGTCCATGATCTGCTTTCCCAGGGCATATTGTTTCTCTGGCATTATGGTGGACACTTACTAAAACCTACTCTATCAAAATGTTTATTTTTGCAGCTGGCGGGTTATATTAGGTTAGGCTTGGTTTGTTTGGGTTGGCTAGTTATCATACCGGTATGTTAGGGTAGGATGCATTGTTTTACATTAGGGTAGAGGTAATCCCTAAGGAGACATAGGACCACCTCTTAAAAATTATTATTCTTTTTTTTAACCTACCATACATTTGAATTAATTTAGTGACTTTGGAAAGGTGTATAGAAGTGTGTTTTAGAGCATGATGGGGATCAATCAATAAACATGGAAAATATGTTTACATAAGGGATAGGTTATGTTAGGATAAGATTGGGTATCATAAAATAGGTTAGGTTCAACAGGGATGAGTTTAATTATGAAATTTTACGTAATGTTTGGAAAAACAGGCACTGACATGGGTGTTTTTATTCAGAAAAGGCTTTCGAAGGCATGCATCTGTTTTCACACACAACAAGATGGCGTCTATCTGTCTTTGGCACCATTAGGAATGTGTAAGATTCCAGTATTGTTGTTTGCTGATGAAATAGTATTGTTGTGTGAAGATGAATGGGAGTTGCAAGGTTTGGTAAATGAATTTGGGACAGTGTGTAAGAGGAATCTGAAAGTTAATATAAACAAGAGTAAAGTATGTTGTTTGAGAGGAATGAAGTCACACAATGCACACTGAGATTGGATGGTGAGGATATGGAGAATGTGAGTGCATTCAAGTACTTGAGTAGTGTAATGAGTAAGGATGAAAGTTTTGGGGAGGAAGTGCTTGAAAGGGTACAGCAGGGAAGGAAGGTTGTTGGTTCACTGAAAGTGGTGATGAGAAATAGGGAGGTGAGAATCGAAGTTAAGAAGTCACTGGATGATAGTACTGTGATCCCCACCCTCACATATGGAAGCAGGGAGTGGACCTTGCTAGAGGGGAGCAAGCCAAGAGTGACATCAATGGAAATGAGTTACCGGTACCCGAGAGAAGCATGTGGAGTGACAAGGAGGGACAGGTTGACGAATGAAGAAATGAAAAAGCGTTGTGGGGTGAATGTGGATGTGATTGAGAAAATTAGGAGAAATACACTGAGGTGGTTTGGAAACATGGAGAGAATGGAGAATGAGAGACTGACTAGGAGGGTGTAGGACTATGTAGGTGAAGTGGAGGGAGGGAAAGGGCGGGGGAGACCAAGGATGAGGTGGAAGGATGGAACTGAGAGGTATATGAGGGAGGGGGGAGTGAGTTGGGGGGAAGGGCAGTAAAATGGTGGGTGACAGAGCGGCTTGGAGGTGCTTTGTCTGCAGCCACTCTTTGCGAGATTAGGGCATCAGGCTATAGACAGATAAATAGATTAGAATGTAAAAAAAAAAATACTAGCTACTTTTTAAAAAGCTTTCCACCACTTCTAAAAGAAATAAAAAAAATTGAAAATGCAATCACAAACTAATGACAGAATCCCATGAAGAGCTAAGGCAGAGAAAAACAAAAAACTGCAAAATAAGATGGTTCTTTATCTCCTTCAGGATTCCCTATGTTAGGTTAATGATGAGTTAGATTAGAAGTACTTATATGGTAAACAAATGCTTTATTTGAAGCGGCAGAAGCACCTTGCCAAACCAGTTCTTCTTTTGCCCTATCGTCTGTTATACTTCTCTGATTATTTCTGGGGTGGTATATAAATGTTTCATGCAAAATCTGATTCCCCGTTGCTTTTAGCTACCGTATGTTGCACTGTGTCAACTCATTTGATTCGTCTGCAATAATGGCAGAAGGGATTGTCCTAACCTACGTGTTTAACTAAATCTAACCTAACCTAGCTTAACTGTACCTAGTAATTTAATTTTATCTAACCTAATCTAACCCAGCATCCAGTTGAGAAGTTGTGAGATGAAAACCACCTTTGGGTAATGAGTATGTAGTGTTGAATAAGTAATCGTATGTATGGCTTAAGGAACATGATGATAAAAAACACTGGGAAATTTTTCAGCAAGAAAAGGTACTTTACCACCCTGAAAACAGTCAGAAAAATACAGAAAACATACTGGAGCAATATGAATTAAATTGGTAAGGTCCTTCAACTGCTTCAAGTAAAGCGTACATTTACCAACTTATATTAAGTTAATTTAGATTAGGCAAAGCTAGGTTGTCTGTTTAAAAGTTAAGCTAATCATAATAAGTTCTGGTATTTAGTCGTCCCAATTACGCACAAGGAACATGAGTCACAGGCGTAGAGACCATCTGTGAGCATGAATTAAGAAAGCAATATACTGGATATAAGCAACAAGAAAACTAGGTCAGCAGAAAACTGTCATTTACCACCATAAAAATGATTTGGAAAATATAACAAAACAGACTGGAAGAAGAGGAACACTGCTTTACTCTTACTAAATACTGTAAATTATCACGACCTCTGTCATCATCACAAATATCACCATCATCACTAGGCCCATTTCTTCAACCCCCATCATCAATAACACCATTTAATGTTTAGTTTCAACAACATATCATAAACATCACCATCACCACCATTACCATCATCATTCATATCACCACAATCACTATTTCCTTCAACCCCAATCATCACCACCATCACTTCACTATCACCACTAATAATTCGCCTTCCTTTTCACCACCAATATTACCCAATAGTTGCTTAACATCGGGCGAGTCAACGTATAGGTCCAAAGCCGCCCATCCCATTTTCACCACTGCCACGACCACCAGCGCCCCGGCCCACATCTTCCACACTCATGGGCTCCACTAGGGACACTCCACCTCCGCACGCCCACTGCCAGGATATGTCCAAGGAGAAGCGTCACAAGGCAGCGGTGTCGAGAAGAGAAGCTCCTTGTTCTCCCCCTGACGCCATCTTTGTTGACACCCACTGTCCCAATCACCTCCATCAATTATTAAAACATCCAAAGTTCACGTCTCAGCTATACTCAAACACCACATGGAATACATAGATAATGTTCAAATTAGTTTCTTCTGAGGTAAGATCAAATCATTAAGCGCGTTAAGGGAAAAGTGATGACAGGTATGAATCCCAAGCCAGCTTGGGATTAGAACGTAAACTTGTAAACAATCAGGAACATGGATCTTTCGTGGCGAAAATAATACCGTCTGTTACTCTCCCTCACATTCTCTCATATCTCTTCCAATCTGCCCCACTCCAGCTTCTCCTCCACCTTGTCCTGCCCCAACACAGGTGAGCTCCACTCCTGCCTCACCTTCTCAAGACTTCAGCATATCGCCACCGTCCATAATCTGCTCCACTTCTGTCCCGGTCAGTGGTCACCTGTTCTCCCAATATTATCTCAGCTCTGGCCCACTTAGCCCTGTGGTACCCTACATGTGCCCTGGGAATCAGCTTTGCTCCGCCCCACCTGGATTCTGGGTTGCAGCATATATACCCCTTCATTGTGTACACTGATTGCCTTGTTTTACATTTTCGGTACACTTGCAGTATTATGGGTTTTGCTGTTAGAGTCCAGGTCTAGTTGAGTACTCATATCCCATACTTTCCCAAAATTTGTGAAGTCTGCTCTTGAAAACAGTAATGGATTCAGCTTGGACTACATATTCAGGAAGCCTGTTCTAGTCATTCACTACTTGCTGAGTAAAAAAGTCAGATCTTACTAAGAGTCTACTTTTCATCTTCTTATTCTTGAAACTACGGCGTCGTGTTGTCCCTCCAGTTTCATACGAAAAAAGTTGATCTCTATTTACATTCTCCGGCTTCTTGGTTATTTTGAGGGCTTCTATTAGGTCTCCTCTCTTTCTTCAGTTTGCCCCAGAGGAGGGAAGCGGCACAGGACAGGCGGAGGAAGGGCATTTGAAGCATGAAGAAGTGGAGTGTGGCTGTGAAGGGATGGACTATCATATTTATGTTATCGCCAGTTATCCTCCAAACACATTGTCCTCAGTCCCACCCAGACTCAGACACTCTCCAGGCAGACGAAGGCACTTAGGAGAAACAAGAGCAAACGGAAAGGAAATCGGAAGAGGAGAAGAAGGAGGAAGAGCAAGAGGATGTAGTGCTCGTTAACCCACACCTGTTTCCATCACATGATAAATTTGGGGTCTGATTTGAATGGTTGCTGATACCCTATAGGTAAGTATGCCTTACTTCAGGGTGACTGTTTTGATACTACTGCTCCACCAATACTATGCCCCATCAGCCCCACACAGGACTTTACCCAACCCCATCCTGACCCCACAGATACCTTGTCCACCCTGAGCTCCTAATAATGGCCAAGGCTGCTGTACTGGTGCCTTCAAGTGCTTTGCCTCCACCTAGTTTCCCTAAAATGCTCCTCATATCTCTCCCATGGTTACGAGACAATTCGCCGTCAAAACATGAATGATATCCTGTCAGGACAATTCGCACTGTGGACAATTCCCTGTCATTCTCTAGATATAGGCCTACTTAATATTAATTAATTGATACCATTACAACTAATTTCCTTGGGGAACTATCACAGTCTCTGGCCATTCAGCAACATAGGCTTCGGATATTATAAGTTGCACTTTTAGTCAGTAATTAGCTTGTTTTTACCATGCTGTAGCTGACTTTGAATTATATTCTGGCATCAACTATACTGTAGCTGTCTTCATTAATTTTTATTAGTACTGTACTACAACATCCTGGGTGTATTTTAAAATGGCTTTGAAGAGATACAAGTACAGTAATCCCCGTAATATCCGGACGCCCACTTTCTGGACATCCCCACTTACCGGACATATTCGTCCAAGGATCCAATATTCCCAAAATGGGCCAAAAATCACAAAAATTTAGAAAAAAATTTGACTTTTTTCCCACCCATAATTTGAAATTGCCTCGTGGCACCGAACAGCTGTTACACCATGGTCCCTTCACTCCTTCCTTCCTCCCCCTCCCCCCTCCCCTGTCAGGGTTGCCGTTTGGTATTTTTCATTACCAAATGTGGGCCAATTTGGTAATGAATCAGAATAATACAATACCAAATGGAGTTTTCACATGTATGAGGATACACAGGATGGAGATGGTGGATTGTTTGCTCTCTCTGATTAATTTGGTAGCCTATATAGCATGATAATAACCAACATGCTGTTAATTATCAGAAGAGTGATTACATGTATTTCCACTTGTATATATAATTAGTGAAGAGTAGATGCTAGCTTTAAGAATTTGGTAATGAAAAGTTAAAAATGGTAATGAAAATTGAGGAGTTTGGTAATGTGGCCGTTGCGATCTGGGAACTCTGTTACCCCATCATCAACAGTCATAGCCTAACTCCGATCGAGAGCAGATGTTTATGACAATGCAAGCCACACGTGCTCATTTTTTGTGAATAAACTGCAATACCTCGCCACTAGAACACACGGGAATTTACAGTGCTGTGCAGTGTTAAGAAATTAGAATTTAGAGTGCAAAGGATTAACTGTGGAGTGCAAATTGGTGGTTGAAACCAGTCCAGGAGCCAGGGACTTGTTGTAAGTACCCAGAATGTTTAATATTGTATAAACTCACCTCTAAAACCTCATTCTCTGGTTCTTTTGCATTTATTTGTCTTTTATGTCCCATATTGGTGTGATTTGGGTCTTAAATAGGTGCTATGCATGTCCAGAGGGAGTTGTATAGGTGTTTTTCTGAGTTAGGGTCCATAAGTACAAGTCCAGGAGGCTGGGGCCCATTATCCGGACAGGACCACTTTCCGGTTCTATTACATTGGATAGTGGGGGGATTACTGTATATATTCTTCTCAGATGACAGTATCCAATGTTATGCTCTGATCGGCCATAGTGGATGCAAACCATGGGGAATGGTATGGCTGAGTCTCAACAGATGTCATTACATGCAGTGTTGGAGCGTCTGAGACCAGTTGGACCAATGAATAAATAACCAGTGGCAGAAGGAAGAGGTTCCATCATTTTCATTTTTCTTTGCACTGGAAGCATTATGTTTTCCTTTACTGGTGTGCGAAGTCATATATCTATCTATTGCCAGACGCCTCAATCCCTTTTGGGGTGGCCACAAACAAATCGCCTCCAAGTCGCCCTGTCCCCCGCCATTTCACTGCCCTGCTCCCAACTCACACCCCCCTCTCTCATATACCTCTCCACCCCATCCCTCCATCTCATCCTCGGCCTCCCCCTCCCTCTTTCCCCCTCCACCTCACTCACATACACTCTCTTCGTCAGTCTTTCACCCTCCATCCTCTCCACATGGCCAAACCACCTCAGTGTGTTCCTCATAACGCTTCCTATCACATCCACATTCACACCACAACGCTCCTTTATATCCTCATTCGTCAGCCTGTCTCTCCACGTGACTCCACAGGCTCCTCTTAAATAACTCATTTCCACTGCTCTCACTCTTGACTTGTGTCCTTCCAACAATGTCCAAGCTTCATATATACAGTATATATATATATATATATATATTCTTTTACTATCTTTCTTCTACGATGGAATGCATTCTATCCATTTCTCCTTTCTCTGAAGTCTCCATTCTAGGAGATTTCAATGTTCACCACCACCTTTGGCTCTCCTCTCCTTTCACTGATCCCTCTGGTGAACAAGCCTGCACCTTTTCTATCCTTAATGACCTAGAGCAGCTTGTACAGCACCCTACCCGTATCCCTGACTGCCTTGGAGAGAGCTCCAACATTCTTGACCTCCTCCTTACAACTAATCCTTCTGCCTACACTGTTAATCTTTTCTCTCTGTCTGGCTCCTCTGATCACAACCTTATTGCCTTAACCCGACCTATCACTCCGGTACAGCCTGTGGACCCTCCAAAGAAACGTCGTCTGTGGCACTTCGGAGCTGCGGATTGGGAGGCCCTCAGGCAGTACTTCTTTGATTTTCCCTGGAATGATTATTGCTTCCATGGCCGGAAGCCATCTGAGTGTGCCTTGCGCATTATGGAGGTTATTCTCTCAGGCATGGAAGCATACATTCCTTTCTCATATCCTTTGACTAATGCAAGAAAGCCTTGGTTTAATCACGCTTTTTCTAATACTGTCTGCAACAAGGAGAGGGCCTATAAAAGGTACCAGGCCAACCCACCCCTGAATCATATCTTTTATACGTTTCTGCCCGGGATCTTGCTAAGTTGTTTTTTGCTCTGCTAAAAATAATTTCATCCGTACTAAATGCTCTCAACTCTCCAACTTGAATTCTTCCCACTTCTTCTGGCACCTTGCCAAAAACCTTTCTAACAGCTTTGTTTCATCATCCTTCCCTCCCCTTTTCTACTCTGATGGCTCTGTAGCTATTTCTTCTACAGATAAAGCAGATCTCTTCGCTCAGACTTTCTCCTCCAATTCCACCTTAGAGGATTCCAGTGCTGTTCCTTCATCACTTCCCGCCTCTAACTTCCTCATGGCTGACATTAAAGTTTCTTCAGCTGATGTATTTTCTGCCATTGCTGGCCTCAATACTAATAAGGCATATGGGCCTGATGGAGTCCCTCCTGTTATTCTCAAGAACTGTGCTTCTGTGCTCACACCTTGCCTAGGCAAACTCTTTCGCCTTTCCTTCTTGCTGGAAGTTTGTCCTCATTCAGCCAGTCCCAAAGAAGGGTGACCATTCCCAACCCTCTAACTATCGTCCAATTGCTTTAACATCCTGTATCTCAAAAGTTTTGGAGTTAGTTCTTAATAGAAAAATTTTAAAGCATCTTTCCTATCACAACCTTCTTTCTGATCGTCAGTATGGGTTCCGTAGGGACCCTCCACTGGCGATCTTCTCACCTACCTCTCAGACATCTGGTCATCCTCCTTTCGGGACTTTGGCAAAAGCTTTGCCATTGCACTTGATATCTCAAAGGCTTTCGATCGAGTCTGGCATAAATCTTTTCCAAACTGCCCTCTTACGGTTGCTATCCTTCTATCTGTGCCTTCATCTCTGGCTTCCTTTCTGGTCATTCTATAGCCGCTGTTGTAGACGGCCATCATTCTTCTCCTAGATCTATCAACAGTGGTGTTCCTCAGGGCTCAGTCCTATCATCAACTCTCTTCCTTTTATTCATCAATGACCTTCTAAGCGTTACATCTAACCCTATCCACTCATATGCTGATGACTCCACCCTTCACTTTTCCATTTGGTTCCCGCAACGTCCATCTCAGCAGTTACATCAGCAAACAAGGGATGAGGCTATGGCACACCTAATGTCTGACTTGGCTCGTATCTCTGAATGGGGTAAAAATAATCTTGTTGTTTTTAATGCATCAGAGACTCAGATTTTACACCTATCAACTCGACAAAATCTTCCACAGGTGTACCCACTAATGTTTAATAATATTCAGCTTAATCCTGCATCATCCTTGAACATGCTTGGGGTTTCATTTACTTGGGACTTATCTTGGAAAGATCATATTACATCTCTTGTAAAATCTGCTTCCAAGAGATTAGGTGTGCTAAACCGACTCCGTTCCTTCTTTACCTCTGCACAATTGTTGACTCTATACAGGGGTTTTATCTGCCCCTGTGTGGAATACATCTCTCGTGTGTGGGGAGGCTCCCCACATACAGCCCTTCTCAATAGGGTGGAGTCAAAGGCGTTTCGTCTCATTAACTCTCCTCCACTTACTGACTCCCTTCAACCTCTGTCTCTTTGCTGCACTGTTGCGTCTTTATCACTTTTCTGTTGCTACTTCAACGGTCACTGCTCCTCTGAACTGTCTGCATGCATTCCTCCACCTCTGCGATGGCCGTGTAGCTCCTGTCTAGCAGCAAACTCTTATCCCTTTTCTGTCCAACTCTCTAATGCAGGAGTTAACCATTACTTCCAGTCCTTCATTTATGCAACAGGTCAACTCTGGAACTGTCTCCCTCTGTCTGTATTTCCTGCTTCCTATGATCTCCAGTCTTTCAAACGTAGTGTGTCCAGGCATCCTGAAATGATCAGATCTTGGATTTGGCTCTCTCTTGTATATTGTTTTTCTCTTGGAAGGAGCTTTTTTGTGGGCCCGCGGCCTTTGATTCCTTCTTCCTCACATAAAAAATGAAAGTGAAAAAGTTACTACATGACAGTATTGTGATACCAACTAACGTACGGAAGTGAAGCTTGGATGTTGTTGGAAGGACACAAGTCAAGAGTGAGAGCAGTGGAAATGAGTTATTTAAGAGGAGCCTGTGGAGTCACATGGAGAGACAGGCTAACGAACGAGGATATAAAGGAGCATTGTGGTGTGGATGTGGATGTGATAGGAAGCGGTATGAGGAACACACTGAGGTGGTTTGGCCATGTGGAGAGGATGGAGGGTGAAAGATTGACGAAGAGAGTGTATGTGAGTGAGGTGGAGGGGGGAAGAGGGAGGGGGAGGCCGAGGATGAGATGGAGGGATGGAGTGGAGAGGTATATGAGAGAGGGGGGTGTGAGTTGGGAGCAGGGCAGTGAAATGGCGGGGGACAGGGCGACTTGGAGGCGATTTGTTTGTGGCCACCCCAAACGGGATTGAGGCGTCTGACAATAGATAGATAGATAGATAGTATATATACATATAATATACAGTATAGAGCCTCTGTGATACAGTGGTAAAGTGTGCATTTTCGTACATGGGAGAACCAGGGTTTGCGTCTAGCCAGGGGAAGAAACTTGGGAGTGTTCTCCTGGCCACATACTAGTTTGGCGGACATAAGGGGTGCTGTGGTTGAACCAGTGTCGCACATTATAAAGTATGCTTGCACCCAGTCGGCTTGCATGGGCCAATTACACTTGGTTCACAGACTACACACACATCCGAAGCCACTCCAACATTACAGTCACACTTACAAGCACTTCTCACCCTACATACAATCTCTACCAGACAGCCTAAGCCACTTGGTAGAGATACTTAGGCTGTATTGTCCCCACTTCGGTCGAGATAGGCTGGTCCTGCAATCTACACTCAAACGGCTGATGATGATGATGATGTTATATATATATACAGTATATATATATATATATATATATACTGTATATAGTAATCCCCCCAATATCCGATGTAATAGAGCCAAAGGCACGTCCGGAAAGTGGTCCTGTCCGGATAGTGGGCCCCAGCCTCCTGGACTTGTACTTATGGACCCTAACTCAGAAAAATACCTATACAACTCCCTCTGGACATGCATAACACCTATTTAAGACCCAAATCACACCAATAATGGACATAAAAGACTGAAATAAATGTAAAAGAACCAGAGAATGAGGTTTTAGAGGTGAGTTTATACAATATTGAACATTCTGGGTACTTACAACAAGTCCCTGGCTCCTGGACTGGTTTCAACCACCAGTTTGCACTCCACAGTTAATCCTTTGCACTCTAAATTCTAATTTCTTAACACTGCACAGCACTGTAAATTCCCGTGTGTTCTAGTGGCGAGGTATTGCAGTTTATTCACAAAAAATGAGCACGTGTGGCTTGCATTGTCATAAACATCTGCTCTCGATCGGAGTTAGGCTATGACTGTTGATGATGGGGTAACAGAGTTCCCAGATCGCAACGGCCACATTACCAAACTCCTCAATTTTCATTACCATTTTTAACTTTTCATTACCAAATTCTTAAAGCTAGCATCTACTCTTCACTAATTATATATACAAGTGGAAATACATGTAATCACTCTTCTGATAATTAACAGCATGTTGGTTATTATCATGCTATATAGGCTACCAAATTAATCAGAGAGAGCAAACAATCCACCATCTCCATCCTGTGTATCCTCATACATGTGAAAACTCCATTTGGTATTGTATTATTCTGATTCATTACCAAATTGGCCCACATTTGGTAATGAAAAATACCAAACGGCAACCCTGACAGGGGAGGGGGGAGGGGGAGGAAGGAAGGAGTGAAGGGACCATGGTGTAACAGCTGTTCGGTGCCACGAGGCAATTTCAAATTATGGGTGGGAAAAAAGTCAAATTTTTTTCTAAATTTTTGTGATTTTTGGCCCATTTTGGGAATATTGGATCCTGGGACCAAAATATCCGGAAAGTGGGCGTCCGGATATTACGGGGATTACTGTATATATATATATACAGTATATTCATTGATCATTCATTATCCAATCCTATGTTGCCCCATGAGGAGCGTAGGAGCCTGGGGCTAGGAAAGTTGGTCCTGACATTTAAAATGAGAGTGACCAGCTTCACTCATCCCTGAGTGGCATTACGTGAACAGTAAACCCCAACCATCCCTTGGATATAAACCTTCACCGGCTCAATCCGATTGGAGCGCAACAATTACCCATTAAACCACAAGGCGCCAAAATTTGGTTATATGGTTACCACCTAGCGTAGTAAATGGTTTCCTGGTGTACAGGAAACCATTTGGCTTGTCACTCAGTGTAGAGTCACCCACAGGCAGAAGGAAGAGGAAACAATGAAGGAAAGAAAGATAGAATTGTGAGTCTAAAGTCACCCGTATGCAGAAGGACAAGGAAAAAATGAAGGAAAGAAAGACAGAAGAGGATGGAAGGAAAGAAGGATGGAGAAGTGGAAAGGGCAGACACCTCAGAGCAGCACTACATCGAGTGAGAATATATATATATATATATATATATATATCCATGTCAGCAATAAATTTCAGAGATAGCAGTTAGGTGAATCATACAGAATGCTGGAGTACAGTAGTTCACATTACAGAATTAGTGAAGCCTTCTATTCTCTTTCATGTTACTGTTGATACAATAGCTTCACAATGAAAAACTCATCTCACACTGAAATTTTCTTGCACTGTCTGCATTTATTTTATTTGTTGCACTTCACAGGTTCATAACTTGGCATCTCTGTGGTTACTCTACACTAGTATATGGTACTTGCTAAATAACCTGATATGTAAATAAATGATGGGGAATTGTCCTGACGGCAAAAAGTCCTGACAACGAATTGTCATGTTAGTGTTATGACGGCGAATTGTCCCAGAACCACCACATTTACTCCAATTTGGCCCAGGTTTTCGTCCATTCGCTGCATGTTTAATGCAGCTCATAGGCAGTATCAGACAATATTACAGCTGTACATCCTTTCTGTAGCACTTCTTCATGACTGGCGTTACATTCTAGTGTTAATCTCCAGCCAAAACTCAGTGATCAGGGTGGAGAACAGTTTTAGGCCAAGTTAGAGTAAAAAGAGTGTAATAGACACTGGTTATGGTTTTGTCACCTACATGAATTTTATATCATACTCAAGGATATTTTTCTGTGTTACATCTTTCAGGTTGTCATAGATTTCTCAGAAATAGGTGAAATTAAGGACGAGAATCTTTGCATTTTTTGTCCTTCATAGAATAAAATTACTTAAAGCAGTAGGAGCCAACTTTTGGTAGTTCACATCTCGATCCAGGAAATCTGACACAACCACATTGTAGACCACGTTATTTTGAATCAATACCACCATAAACTTGCTTTCAGAAATGTATATTTAATGTGAAAATCCTATGTTGAATTACCTTGGATCTTTGCCGACGTTTGTCAGTAGCCAGCCATTTTTCATGTTCCTAATGTGCATTTTTTTCATTTGAAAGCTGGCTGTCAAACACAAGTGAGGTTAGGTTGGATTAGGTTAGGTTTGGTTAGGTTAGGTTTAGCTATATCATTAAATTTCCCATTGCTTTGACGCAGCACACACTGACGTGTCCAGTCGGAGCGATGGTTGGAAAACAATATAGCCAGTCAGAGGGAAAGTTGGTAAACCTTGACATGGGCAACCTGGCCACTTCCTGAACTACCCAAAACTAGGTGTAGTTTGCCTTGGGTAGGCCTAATCTCCAAAATGAGTGATTTCTGAAAAAGTAAACCCCAAATTCATTCAAATCGCACTAAAATTGACCAGAAGAATATTTTTTGTTTCAAAATCGAATTATATGAACTGCAGAAAATTGACCGCAGTGGTTTTAGAAATTGAGAAGTGAGGTATTTGGAAGTTTATATAGACATTCATCAGTTTTACAAACCAAGCCTAATGGGAAGTAGCCAAACAGTGAAAGCAGCATTTGATTCCGAAATATACTGGTGGTAATCATATCATTGATAAATGCTCCAGTGTGCTTGCATGCGTCGGCCTTGTTCATCTCATGGTGGTTCTCCACACTGCTTGATCTCTGGCAGCCTTATCGCAGAGGTCACAATGTATGACCTCATCATAGGTCTGTTTTTGGTCTGTGTCTTGCAACCCTACCCTCAGCTTCACACTTCTCGCCCTTTTTATAAATGCAGAAATAACAGTGAATAGGAGTAGCCCTGATTTTGTTGATTTTGGGTTTGGTTGTGATGGGGGTGTTATATACTGGTATGACAAGGAACTCATGTGAGGATTATTTAGCATCATTATTTTTCCTCAGAGGAGCGTGGCACAGCAGGGCCGTGGAGGGAGAGAGCCAGACAGTACCAGATATTTTGAGCAGGAGATGAGCCAGGAATCAGTTTTCAGGAAGGTAAGAGGGTAAATTTTCACTTTCTTTGTTCCATATATTTTTGTGAAAAGGGGAAGAAGTGTGTGGTAATCATAGGGGCATTTGTCTCCTTAGTGTAATAGGAAAAGTATATGTTTGGATACTATTTGACAGAGTTAGGAAAATAACAGGGGAATTTGTTGGAGAAGAACAGGGAGGTTTTTCGAAAGGAAGAGGTAGTGTAGATCAGATATTCATTTTTAGATCTTTAGTGCAAAAGTTTCTAGAGAAGGAAAAGAAGTTGTATGCTGCCTTCGTGGATTTGGAGAAGGCATATGACAGAGTGGATTGTGGAAAGTATTAAGTATATATGGAGTAGATGGGAAGTTGTTGAATGCCGTGAAGAGTATGTATGAGGGTGCTAAGGCTGCAGTGCTTGTGGATAGTGAACTTAGTGAATTTCTCTGTCTGAATGTTGGATTGAAACAGGGATGTGTCATGTCTCCATGGTTGTTCAGTCTGTTTATGGATGGGGTTATAAAAGAGATACAAGGTAAGGCAATAGATGTTGGAGCTGCCCTAGTGAGAGAGGGCAGTGTTTGGAAACTCCGTGTACTGTTGTTTGCAGATGATACTGTGTTGTTAAGTGAGGACGAAGGGGAGCTGTAAGGCTTGGTGGATGAGTTTGGGAGAGTGCGTAAGAAATGGAATCAAAAGGTGAATGTAGGGAAGAGTAAAGTTATTATCTTCGAGAGAAATGAAGTCAGTGAATAAGTTACAAGTGTCCTCTATTCATAAAAATCTATAACACTTGGACTTGAGCTACTGTAGGTTGAAGTTCTGGGGCAGAGAGAAGCAGTCCAGGGAATAAATGAAATCTGATAGGCAGAAGTTGTTCAGTATGGTAGTGTATCAGACAGTATTAAAAAAAAAAAAAAAAAAAAAAAAAAAAAAAAAACATGAGGTCATAGAGTGTGACCTCGGGGATAAGAGACTGATGGAGAGGGTGCTAGAGATTGAGTAGCATGGAGAGCAGCCTTCCGGTGACCAAGGCCAACACATACAAGCATGTAGGAGCCTTGATAAATGATAGATGGACAGGTAGATAGACAAATAGACAGACATAAATAGACAGACAGAGATAGCAAGATATATAATGCTTTGTTTTGATGTACAATGAGTAGATTTAATTGATTTTCTTTTTTCTTTTTTTCTAGATCTGGGAGCAGGGCAATGAAATGGCAGGGACAGGGCAACATGGAGGCGATTTGTTTGTGGCCACCCCTTACAAGATTGAGGCGTCTGATAATAGATAGATAGACAGATAGATAGTACAGCACACAACCTGGCCCATACTGAACTCCATCAGTGCTGCCTTCAGTTGGACACTGATGGGGTGACTGATAGGAAGGTAAGAGCATGGCTTAGTGTAAGAAGTGGAGTATAGTAGTGGTAGTAAGGGTTTTAGTAGTAGTAGTGGTTGTAGTGGCAGTAGTACTTACAGTAGTAGTAGTAGTTGTAGCAGCAGTAGTAATAGTGGTGGTTGTAGTAGTAGTAATAGCAGTAGCACAGTAGTATTAATAGTAGTAGTTGTAGTAGTAGTAATAGTAGTAGTTGTAGTAGTAGTAATAGTAGTAGTAGTTGTGATGGTTGTAGTAGTAATAGTTGTGATGGTTGTAGTAGTAATCAAACAGAGAGGCATTGATGTTTAATTTATACAGGCATGTTGGAGCCTGTATAAACGATACAAACAGAGAGGCATTGATACTGTATGTTTGTGTCGTTTATAAAGGCACCAACATGCCTTTATAAACGATACAAACAGAGAGGTGTTGATATCACATCCTCACACAATTAGTACAGATTTAAAGACAGTGTTATTGTTGCATGAAAAAATATTTTGGAAATTGGCTCTTTGGATTTGGTAATGTGTAATGAATTGTAAATGAGTTTTTATTCCTGTAGAACAGTAATGATTGGATGAGAATGAATGAATGAATGAAAGAACAGTAATGAGAAGCTGCACAGTCTGTTGCATAACACAAGCATTGTTCCCTCCCTGGATGCTGGTACCTTCACTTGGATGTGGGTCTTCCAGTCTGCCTGCACGTGTTTCTTTAAAGTGTGTGTGTGTGTGTGTGTGTGTTTCTTACCTACTTGTATCTTTACAGGAATGAGTCAGGCTTGTACTGTCCTGTGTATTAAACCATTTTTATTATACATATCCTTAAATATATGAATTGTTTTGGCACATGCTATTTCATTCGGTAGTGCATTCCATTGATCAATTGCCCTATTTGGGAAACTGAATTTCCTTACGTCTTTATCACCTCTCTTCTTATGCAGTTTTTTGCAGTGTCCTCTTGCTGATGCTTCTCCATATGTTAAGTAATCATTTATGTCTATTTTCTCCTTCCCTGATATGCATTTATACAGCATAATCATGTCACCTCTTTTCCTTCTCTCCTGTAGTGTTGGTAGATTCAGTTTATTTAGTCTTTCTTCGTAGCTTAGATCCCTTAAGCTTGGTATCCATCTTGTGGCAGCCCTTTGAACTTTTTCAATCTTGTCTATGTGTTTTTTGAGATGAGGACTCCAGACTACTGATGCATACTCCAGGGTTGGTCTGATGAATGATGTTATTATCCTTCTTAGCATGTCTTCATTTATGTATGTGAATGCTATTCTCATATTTGCAAGCAGTGTATACATGTTCCGTACCTTCTCGCTGATGTGGTCAGTTGGAGATAGTCTGTTATTGATAATCACTCCTAGGTCCTTCTCCCTTTCTGATATGTGTAGGGCTGATCTTCCCAACTTATAATCCCAATCTGGTCTTTTCTCACTTTTACCAAACTTAATTACATGACACTTGTCCACATTAAATTCTAAGTGCCATGTATTGCACCTTTGTGTGTGTGTGTGTGTGTGTGTGTGTGTGTGTGTGTGTGTGTGTGTGTGTGTGTAAGGAGGAAGCAACCAGAGGCCAGTGACTATCCATGTTGTAGGAATAACCCTGTTCCATTGGCTGAAAACTATGAAATATTAACTCAAAATTTTCCACCCACAGAAGTCGTTCAGGCCTCTGGATCTGCAGCCCAAGAAGACCCGTGCCATCTGATGCACCATGACAGCGGCAGATGAAGCTCACACCTAAGATATCAAGAGGCAAACTTCCCGCCCCACAGGTATGCCATCAAGGCATAAATACGTCGGAAAGTTTATTTTTTAACCCCCACTGAACTGTTTTTAATTCCCCCTGAAGAGTTAAATGACTGCAAGTGTGTGAGAATGTTAGATGTCTGAGCAATTGTGTGAGAATGTTAGATGACTGCAGTTGTGTAAGAATGGTAGGGAATGTTTAATTATGTGTAACTCCTGTCATTTTTTATCCCACAGTGAAAAATAAAATACCCATCACGTGAAATATAAGTTTTATACCCGCAGTCATACCACAAGTGGCTTTTGCAGACTTAACACATCTCTGTGATTCACTCTCATTGCATCTCAGTATCCTTTTGTATGTAAGTAATCTATCTATCTATCTATCTATCTGTCTATCTATCTATCTATCTGTCCATCTATTGCCAGACACCCCAATCCTGTAAGGGGTGGCTACAAACAAATTGCCTCCATGTTACCCTGTCCCCCACCGTTTCACTGCCCTGCTCCCAGCTCACATCCCCCTTTCATATACCTCTCCACTCCATCCCTCCATTTCATCCTTGGTTTCCTCCTTCCTCTTCCCCTAATAAATAAAATGATGCAGGGGAATACTGAGTTGCAAAAAGGAAGATAAATCATTAACAAAATGGAGCTACAGTGCCTGCCACACAACTTATAATGTGGCCTCTTGTGGGTTGCGCCATCCATTCGTGTGATAGTTTTCTTTGCTATTTACACCTTACTCTTATAGATTAGTCACTTACAGGAGCAGCCTAGCATGGACTAACCTACCTTAAGTCTTCCCTTCATATGCGTCTTGTTTTTCCAATTTCTTGCAGTTATCCTTCCTTGTTTTTTGTTTATGTTTTGTTTTGCCAAGCTTTTGCAGTTAAATTTGCATGTTCGTTGTTGTGCCAGCCTTTTCTGCTTGCGTGTTCATAGTTACGTTCTTTGTTCTTCCAGGTTTTTGTAGCTACACTTTCATGTTCTTTATGTGCTGTGTTCTGTCAGTGTCATTGTGTTTATATGCTTGTGTCTGCCTCCTTCTTCTGTTATGTTCTTTATGTGCTGTGTTCTGCCAGTTTATGTGTTTTGTCTGCCAGCCTTCTTCAGTTATCCTCTGTTATGTTCTTCTCTTGATTCAGTGCTTAGCCAGTTTTTAAAATCATGGCTGGTACTCTGTTCAGTTAAGGCAGCTCCGTAACACCTCTTCCCAAGCAATTCATTGTTTTACTTTTTTTTTTAAATAACAGAACAGAGGAGGGAAAAACGAATAAAAAAATAATCCATACACCAGATTACTGTTGTCCTCCATTCATAAAATGTCTGTAACAGTTGGACTTGCACAGCTGTGGGTTGAAGTTTGGAGGGAAACAACTCTGGGGAAGCGAGTTCCAGAGAGATGCAGTTCGGTGAATGAAAGAATTCTGATAGGCCGAAGTTCTGCAATATGGCTGAGTGACATTCCAGTCATGAGCGCTACCAGATGCTTATTACCCCTTGAATTATTTAAATAATTCAAATATCACCAAACTCTTCGTAAAAAAATGTACAAAATCCTATTACCCAGCTGTATCCAAAAATAACTAGCTAAGGGCTAGGGAGCTTGTTTAATTGATGAGAATACAAGCCATGTGGACAGTACCATGGCTCACCTCAGTTTGGGGATTCCTTCAGAAAAGGATGGCATCATTTGAACTGAGTGATTAAATCCTTCAGTATTTTGCTTCATATATTGTTTTCACTTTACTCAGCTAGATACGAACTCAGGGGACTGGTGGTCAGCATCCCCTGAAAGGAGGATGGTGATCTGTCGCCCATATGGTCCTGCAGACAAGAAAGCAGGGAAAGGATAATGGATCAGGTAAATGAGAGAGCCTTGGTTAGTAGTGGGCAGTGGTGTTTAGCACAGGAGGCAGTCCAGCACCTGAGGCCCAGTGATGGGTTTTGCTGACCTTGAGCAACTCTTTTCTTTCTCTTACTGATGTATGAATGGTGGCAGTTTGTGACCATAAACAGGGGAACACTGATATGTATATGCAGAAATAAACTGGTAAGGAAAGGTGCTTGGGTGTCTCCCCAGCCAGTGGGCATATGACTTATTCTTTGACTTAGTCACACTTGTGTAGGAGCTGCCTAGTATGGGCCAACTGATCTGCTGTAAGACAGCACCAGCATTTTTTTGATTGGTGACGGTATGTTGGAAATATTACAAAATAAAGGTGGAACCAGCAAAGGACTGAGGTAAGTGAATATGGAGGTAATTGGAGTGAGGTAGGTTGCCTAAAGAATTTAATAATGCTGATCCAAGAGTAGCCCCATACAGCAAGAGAATTGGGCACTACTTGAAAAGTATAACTAAAGAAGGTTTAAGGTGTTGCAAACCCGCATATATGAAGATCTGTCAAAAGCTGCCAAAATAATAAGTAAAACCAGTAGAGGACATGCCAGTACAGGTAAGAGGAGGGAAGGAGACTGGTGAAAAGGAGGAGGTTGAGAGATGACAGAAGGGGCAGAAAAGAAATGCATTAATGAAAAAAAAGAGGAGAGGAAATCAAAGAAAGGAGGAGGAAAGATGGGAGGAGAAGGGGCAGAAAAAGAATGCATTAATAAAAAAAAGAAGAGGATAGCAATGAAAGATGGGAGGAGAAGGGGCAGGAAAGGAAAAATGTGATGAAGAGGAGGAGAAAAGGAAGGAGAAGAGATGCGGCACTTCCTCTTCCATTTCCTCTTTTCCTCCTCCTCTTCCTCTTTTGTTCTTCCTCTTCCTTCTCGTCCTCTTTTCCCGCTTCTTCCTCTTCCTTTTCTTTCTTTTTCCCTTCTTCCCCTTCCCCCTCTTCTTTTCTCCTTTTTCCTGTTCCTCTATGTCCTCTTCTTTCGTCTGCATTTTCTTCCTCTTGCTCTTCCCCTTCTTCCTATACCTCTTCCTCTTCTTCCTCATTCCTCCTCCTTTTGTTCTTCTCCTTCCTCCTCCACCTCCTCTTTCTCCTCTTCCTCTTCATCATCATCTTCCTCCTTCCTCTTTTCTTTCTTCTATTTTCGTTTTCTTCTGTTTTATTCTTTCCCCTTTCTATCTCATTTCTTCTCTTTCTCCTTTCATTTTACTTTCTCATATCTTCTTTTTCTCAATTTTTCCCTTCTTTCTCTCGCATTTCTTTTTTCTTGAATGAAGTACAAACTTCAGTATGAATGAATTTAAAGGTCTTCAACGTAAACAATGCCGTAACTAGTAAATTTAAAAACATAATTATGAATGAACATAACGTAAACAGAGTGAGAAAACATGAATGAGTGACAACAAAATCTCTATTTGTAGCCTAAATCACTTCAGACTCACATTTAACTCACCTCAGAAACGTTTATATATGTCTTACCACATTATTGCACACTGCAGAAACATTAACGTATAGTAATCAAGCGGAAATTTGTTAAAACAATGGACTTTGAGAACGTGTTTTGAATGGACCGGCCGCCAACTCGTATTGCCATATGGTCATATTTGCATGCATTTTGATTCACGAAAAGCTAGTGCATTTGAAATCATGGGCAAAAAGAGGTATACTAGCGTGGTTAAGCAATATGGCATAGAAAAACTGGAATGAACTGCTCTCTCAGTACATTTGAATAGCTCCGAAATAATTCCAAAATAATTAAATTACTAGAAATGTCGGGTAACTTCGCGCTCGCTAACATCGGCGTTTAAGCCGAGTTGATTTTTTTTAGGCAATTTTTTCAGACTTAATAGTGTGATATTGCACAAAACCCTTGGCCTATTGCGGACATTAATTGTTTACTATATGTTATATGCTATAAGAGATACGTAACTGCCTTTCTCGTTGAAGAAAAAAATAGCACAGATTTATTTTTCTGTGTAACTCTTGCATGTTACTGTTGCAGCTCAGCGACAAAATATCTTTAGACTAATTTACATTTAAACATTTTATACCTCTTTGAGAGAGGTGAAGTTAGTGAATGTACAGCGAGGTTAGATGGTGAGGAATTGGAAAATGTGAGTACGTTTAAGTATTTGGGTAGTGTGATGAGTAAGGATGGAGGTTTGGAAGGTGAAGTGCTTGAAAGGGTACAGCAGGGAAGAAAGGTTGCTGGTTCCTTGAAAGCAGTGATAAGAAACAGGGAAGTGAGCATGGAAGTGAAAAAGTTACTACATGACAGTATTGTGATACCAACTCTAACGTATGGAAGTGAAGCTTGGACATTGTTGGAAGGACACAAGTCAAGAGTGAGAGCAGTGGAAATGAGTTATTTAAGAGGAGCCTGTGGAGTCACGTGGAGAGACAGGCTGACGAATGAGGATATAAAGGAGCGTTGTGGTGTGGATGTGGATGTGATAGGAAGTGTTATGAGGAACACACTGAGGTGGTTTGGCCATGTGGAGAGGATGGAGGGTGAAAGACTGACAAAGAGAGTGTATGTGAGTGAGGTGGAGGGATGAAGAGGGAGGGGGAGGCCGAGGATGAGATGGAGGGATGGAGTGGAGAGGTATATGAGAGAGGGGGGTGTGAGTTGGGAGCAGGGCAGTGAAATGGCGGGGGACAGGGCGACTTGGAGGCGATTTGTTTGTGGCCACCCCAAACGGGATTGAGGCGTCTGACAATAGACAGATAGATAGATAGATTTTATACTTATAAATGGGATTGACAATGCATAAAATCTTAGTAAAATGAGGACGCTGACTGGTTGTAGAATTTATATTAGGAAGGAGGTTTGTGTATTTGCCACTTTAATGTAGAAATAATTGGGCAAATTTCTTCTGTTTGCTGTATTTAGCATGTTTTCTATTCATCAAATGATACTCCCACGAACCCGGAACCTCAGTCGCCTCCCTAACCCTAACTCCGGAAGGGTGGGTACAGGCATGAAGGGTGGGTATTGGCATGGACTGCAACTACTAGGCTCATTCTAAGTAGTAGAGGCTTTGCAACACCTCTTCCATAAGAATTTAGTCTCTACAATGCAGAAGAAAATCTTGTCTATTTCTGATCCAAATAGAAGCTATGGGCATCAACGTTTGTATTTTTTTTTTTAGGGTATGTGTCTGTTTAGTGCCTCGCGCGGCGATGACAGGCAGGCAATGTGAAGGAGGTGACATTGTAAGGTGCTGCCCTCACGCGGCGATGACAATTGACGATGCGATCATGCGATGCGTTGACTTGACAGACAGTCGCTTCTCTACAGCGAGAGGGTATAGATGATGTTTGCCAGTGGGAAGGTTGCTTTGTAGGGCAATGAGAGAAGAGAATGACCTAGGACCAGACAGGGTACGAGAGAGGGATGGAGGAGGATGAGAGGTAATAAAGAGAGAAGTGGAAAGAAGAGGAAGTCGGGTGAGGAGTGGAGAGGTATGTGAGAGAGGGGGGTGGGAGTTGGGAGCAGGGCAGTGAAATGGCAGGGGACAGGGCGACGTGGAGGCGATTTGTTTGTGGCCACCCCGTATGGGATTAAGGCGCCTGGCAATAGATAGATAGATCTAAGACGTGACGAGGGGGACGGAGGGTTCAGTTGGTGGGACGTCTGGGTTGGGGTAGATTCTGCCGCTCTGAGTAGTTGGGATGCAGGGCTTTTTAGTTGATAATGTACAGTAATAGGGGAAAAGGAGAGTTTGCGTTGCAGTGTTTGCAGTTTTGGGAGTGTTCGTCGCTTACACTGGGAGGGGGGGCGATGTCCTAGCCGTAACCTTTGCATCAGTGAATGAGTGTAGTAGTTTACTTGTCTGGGATGTGCCAGGGATGCGTAGTTGGTGGCGGTTGGGTTATGCCAGGGGTGCGTAGTTGGTGGCGGTTGGGTTATGCTAGGGATGCGTGGTTGGTGGCGGTTGGGATATGCTAGGGGTGCGTAGTTGGTGGCGGTTGGGATATGCTAGGGGTGCGTAGTTGGTGGCGGTTGGGATATGCTAGGGGTGCGTAGTTGGTGGCGGTTGGGTTATGCTAGGGATGCGTAGTTGGTGGCGGTTGGGATATGCTAGGGGTGCGTAGTTGGTGGCGGTTGCATACCAGGTGGCTGTTGGGGAGCCTTCATTTACACAGGTTTCGTGGTCAGCTTGGTTGTGGGCTGATGCTTTGTTTAATATTTTCGTTCTGATTTGTGAGTGGCTAAGTGTGATTCGATGTCGTTGTGGGGACAGTTTGTGGCTTGTTTGGCGGCGTTGTCTGCTTTTCATTTCCGCTTATGCCTACGTGGCTGGGGATCCAGTGTATGATTATAGTTTTTCTTGCTGATATTTGGTATGCCGTGTTGACAATGGTGCTGCAGATGTTGATATTGTCGTAGCGGTCTGGTTGGCGTAGTACTTGTATTGCAGAGAGGGAGTCAGTGTGTATAATGATGGCTGGCGATACAGTGGTGTTTTTGGCGTCTATTAGGGCTTCACGGATAGCTACGAGTTCTATAAGGAGGGTTGATGCTCCGTCTGTGATTCGCCAGGCTGCTGTCTTGTTCCCGCAGATGAAGGCGGCTCCTGCTTTGGGTGGATTAACAGATCCGTCGGTGTAGTATGTGATGAAGTTGGGTGGAGTGAGGTGAGCGAAGAGTTCTAGGCTGAGTTGGCGTATTTCTTCTGTGGGGGTGTTGGCTTTGGCAGAGGAGTGTGGTGTTATTAGTTTGAAAGGGGGTGAAGCCCAGGGGGGTGGCTGCCGGTATTCTGGGTCGGGAGCAACTGGTTCTTGTTGTATGACGGTGTCGAGGTTGAAAAGTCGGATGGCTTTCACAGTGCAATGGGTCCAATTTTGTTTCAGCCGATAAGGGTGAAGGTTGATGCTGGCTCGGACTCGTGTTAGGGGTGGGAGAGGTGTCGCACTGTGGGTTATTTTCGCTATGATTCCTGCAGCTCTAGCTTTTATTCGGTGTTGAATGGCTTCGATCTTGCACTCCATGTGGAGACTGCAGAGGCGTGTCCATCTGGGTGAGTTGGTCATGATAAGGAGTGCCTCGTTTTGGGTGGTTTCGAGTTTTTGGATTAGGGTGGGGTTTGCGTCGACGCGTATAGGGGCACAATAGTCGATGACGGAGCGAATAGCTTGGATGTCAAATAGTGTGAGGACTTTATATGAGGCCCCTTTGCTCTTGTCTGTAAGTGATCTGAGGGCGCTGAGTTTAAGGTTTGTTCTCTCTTTTAGGAAACTGATTTCGGTTCTGAAGGATAGATTGGAGTCGATCCACACTCCGAGATAAAGGTGAGAGTTTACATATTCGATCGGGTTGTAGCAGAGATGTAGAGGACGTGAGGAGGGGGGTTGCATGCCTAGTGCTAGTGCTTTGTTTTTTTTGGGTGTTTATAGATAGGCCGAGATCTATACATCCTTGGTGGAGTTGGGAAAGGGTTCATTGAACTTTGTCATAGAGGGGACCTCGGTTTACTATTAGAGCTAGATCGTCGGCATAGCAGAGGACGCGTATGTCTGGGCCGATGTTTGTTTGTAGGAGACTGTCCATGAGGGTGTTGTAGAGAGTTGGGCTGATTATACTGCCCTGTGGAGTGCCGTTGATGTGTCTGTGGAAAGTGGAAGAGTGTCCTTGGAAGCGTACGAGAGTTTCTCGATCTCTGAAGAAGTCCTCGAGCCAGCCGAGGAGGCGACCCCCAGTTCTCTTGCTGGCAAAGGTAGAGAGGATCGCCTCGGGACAGGCGAACTCGAAGACTTTTTCGAGATCGAGAAAGATGACTAGGCTCTTCCCGTTGCGTACTTCTGCCATGAATGTGGTGAGGCCTTCTGCTGTCCCCCTTCCTCTGGTGTATGCAAACAGATATTGGTGTGGCGTGGGTGTGCTCCATTGCAGACGTTGGTGGACCATCCTTTCCATGGTTTTTCCGAGGCAGATGAGGAAGGATATAGGTCTGTAGTTACCAAGGTCTTTGGGTTTAGGGATTGGTTGAATGGTAGCCTTTTTGTTTGCAGAGGGAAGTTTGGCTAAAGTCCAGAAGTGATTTACGAGGTTGAGAATGGCAGTGGTGGCATTCAGTCCAGCTTGAGATAGCATGGAGTAGGTGATTTGGTCAATACCGGGGGCTGTGTCGCTGCTGATTTTGAGTGAACGATGGAATTCTTGGATAGTAAAGGTTTGGTCTGTTTGGGCAGGGGTGTTTTTAGCGAGGTGTATTCTTGCAGCGCACTCGGCGTGTAGGGTGTTGAGGCGGTTTTGTATGTGTCGTGGGGTGCAGAACGGAGAGGTTTGATGGGCGAAAAGTGACGCTATTCTTTCGACCTCTTCCTGAGGGTTGGGGTGTGTTGGGGACGGGGTTGTGGGGGTTTAAGACGCCTCTGAGTGTTTTCCAAATGTGGTCTAGGTTGATGTTGGCGCTTAAGGATCTGCACCACTCCAGCCATTTGTTTTCTCTTATGTTTTTTTTTTTTTTCTTAATTGTATGCTGGACGATTGCCTTAAGATATTGTCTGTTTTGGGAGGTGGGGTGGACTATATATTTTCTGGCATTGTTAGCGCGATGGTTTAGCTCTTTGACTCTGTCATTATAATACCAATAGTCCTTGAAATGTCGCTGTTTGTGAGAGGTTGTAGGAATTGCAGTTTCGGCGGCAGTGGTGAAGGCTGCTGAGATTTGGTGTTCGTGTTCGTCCAGGTTGTCTGAAGGTTCGAGTTGGGTTATGATTTCTTCCAGTGAGGCTGTGAAGAGTCTCCAATTGGCTTTTTTTGTGCACCACCTGGGCGGGGGTCCGGGGGGGTCGAGGTAGTGGGGGGAGATTAGGTGTGCAGACAATGGCGAAGTGATCTGATGTCAGGATTGGGTGGGGGTCCCATTCAGTGTGTGTTGCGATTCCTGTGGTTAGAAGCGTGAGGTCGAGTCTGCCACCTTGTAAGTGTGTGGGAGCACCTTGTAAATGTGTGGGAGCACCTTGTAAGTGTGTGGGAGTGTTGGGGTCATTTAGGAGTTGTATGCCAGGAGTGAGGGTTAGGAGTTCTGATATGTGTCATCCTGCGGGGTTGGTGGGGGATGTGGATCCTAGGCAGGGGTGATGGGCGTTCAAGTCGCCTTCGATTAGCGTCAGTTCATTGGCTGCGAGGGTGAAGAGTTCTGCTAAGTCGAGGGCGGCGCTGGGTTTGCGATAAATGTTGAAGATTTTTAGGGGAGTGTTGGCTAAGGTGATGGATACACCCTGAATTTCGACCTCTTCGCCGCAGTGTGGTGGTTGTGGGATTTTGTTTGCCTGAATGTGATTACGTATGAGAATGGCACAGCCTCTGGGTCCGCCCCGGGAGTGCGGAAGGAGAAAGGAGTTAAAGCTCTTTAGCTTGAGGGAATGTTGTTCGGTGATGAGGGTTTCTTGTAAGAGGAAGATGTCTGTTTTGTCTCTGTGCGCAGCCTCGTGAAGAAGGATGAGTTTGTTTTTGGCTCCAAGGATGTTCCATTGTATGATCTTTAGGTTGTGTGTTGGGGGTGGTGGGTTTGCTGTTTGGTTAGGACGGTGTTGTGGCCCGGTACTAATTAGGGGGGGGGGGTGTTTGGTTCGTATGAATATTGTTTAGTCTTCTATGGCTGTTGTGGAGTGTTCTTTGATCGGGAAATGGGAGCGAGGGCGTTCTCGTTTGTCTAGGCCCTCTGAAATGCTCCGTGGTTTGAGGCGTTGGGTTTGTGGAGGCGGGAGGGTTAGGCTGAGGTGATGAGGATTGGGTTTGTCTGGCTGTTTGTGAGAGGAGGCACTCGTTGCTAGGGTGTGTTCTAGGTCGGGTACGGGGGTCTTGATGGATTATATTGGGTTTTGTCGATTTGGCTGAGGATCGCTGAACTGGGCGAGACTGTTGGAGAAGTGTGTGCCCTCTATCCAGGTGTCTATCATGGTGTTGAGTGCTGGTGAGAAGAGTTGGGGGTTGAGGGGGCAGTGGAGCTGACCCCCAACACATTTTATGATAGCTGTTCCGAGGTAATGGCAGGAAGATCGTAGGGTTTCTTTGGTTTGTGCTATTTGTTCTGGGTTCGTGACGAGGGTGTGCAGAAGGAATGGTGCTGTTGTTTCTGACTGAGGTGGAGGGGGAGCTGTTTGGGTTGCTGCTTCGTGTGTTATGTGGGCAGGAGACGGAGGCTCGCCAGAGGCTTCGGTCATACAGAGGGCGGCTTCCTCCACTTGTGGGTGTCGAATGATGGGGCGTAGGGGGTATTTGAGGGGGTAACGCATTAGGATCAGTTTTCGGGTGTTGAGTTGAGGGTCGATCTTCTGTAGTAGAATGGGTTGGTTTCCTGCCATGTCGATCGTTGCTAGGAGGTTGAGGGAGTCTTCGTTGAGTGGAACCACGACCGTGCTGTTGTTCTTGTCAGGTATGATTGTGATTTTTAGTTCGGGGTGTTCCTCTTCCAGGGCCAACAATGTCGTAGCTGGTTGGGAAGTTCTGTCGTGGAATCTGGAAGCCTGGGAATTTGGATGGGGGTGAGGTTAGGGGTTTCAGTGAGACCATGGGCTGTTTTCTGTTGTAGGTGCTGGGTTGCGGTGATGGATGGCTTCTGGCCGAGGAAGTGGCGTTTCCCGAGTGTTGAGGTGTATGAGAGGAGGGAAGGGGGGTCGCTGTATTATGATGGGGGTTCTCAGTGAAACTGCGGCTGTCTTCTTTTTCACTCTTGGAGGCCGGCTGGAAGACGTCGTCTTTGATGGTTGTGGTGGAAGGGGTGGAGGTGGATACAGTGCTGGCGGTTTCGTCTGGCATGAGGGCAGTAGTTGTTCGTGAAGCGAAAGAGTTTGAGGAGGCGGTTGTCTTGGTTGTGCGTGTTTCCTCTGTTGTGCTTGTGTTTTTGGCTCCTTCTGATTGTGGGTGGTTTGGTTGGGAGGAGTAGCTTGCGAAATGTCCATGGGGACATGAAAGTCACTGTTGTTAGGTTCATAGCTTGATGTTGATGGCTGTGGTGGGGGATTCTCCTTAGTTCCGTTGTTGGGGAGTTGCATCTTCGTTGCAGCAAGCTGAGGTGTGGGTGGCTGAGGCTTTCTTGCTCTGTTGTCTGCACGTTTCTGTCCCGCTGCTTGTTTTTTTGCAGATGAGCTTTGTGGATTGCCTCTGTGGATGGTCTTTGATCCCGATCTCGAAGTCCATTGTGTGAGATAGTAAAGTTGGGTGCCCAGGCCTACCTATGCCGGAGATCCTGGGCGCCGGGTTTTTACCTCCCCCGCCCTCTAGAGGACGTCGTGAGAAGGGACCCTGGCACCTACTCCGGACTGCCCCTTGACGGGGAACCTAACCCTAACAGTGGGGTGCCTTCCGTTACCCCCTGGCTCCCCAGTCACTCTAGTGACCCCCGTCGTGTCAGCCCTAAACGGCCTTCCCTCGGGGTTCAGTTCGTCAGTAGCGGGGTAACAGGAAATCCTACGGCAGAGTGGGCAAGAAGAGCAGGGGGTAAGGGGGGATAGCATGCACTGAGTGTGTGTGTGTGTGTGTGTGTGTGTGTGTGTGTGTGTGTGTGTGTGTGTCTGATGTTGGGGGAGGATTGGGAGGAGGAGTGAGGCAAGAGGAGAAATGTGCGAGGATCAAAGCTCTATATGACTGCAGTATACAGCCGCCAAGAGAGGCAGTGTATATCTGCAGTCGAGGTGAAGGAAGTCTTGGTAGAGACGATGGTGATAATGCAGGGTCGGGAGGTGGTGTGGTCAGAGTAAGTGAAACCTGGGTAGCAATGTCCGTAGAGTTTTATGCAAGACTGTGCTGCTGGGAGAGACGTCTTTTCTCGGCAGCTGCTCGACCGGATCTGTGGGAGGTATATGAGATAGCGGGGTTGAGCTGGGAGCAGGGCAGTGAAATGGCGGGGGACGGGGCGACATGGAGGCGTTTTGTTTGTGGCCACCCCTTACGGGATTAAGGCGTCTGGCAATAGATAAATAGTATTCAAAAGAGTATATGATATTTTGGCAGGCTCGTACAGTGATCCTGGTCACGCTGCTCGGCCAATAGGGAAGGACAGGACAATCGGTAGCACCTGAGATGGAAAGCTTTGGGTTACGGTGGGGCCACACTTGAGCCAAACATGTGACCGACAAGAGGAAATGAAGCTCAGGGGCCCTTCCAACGATCAGACTCGGATATTGTAGCGGCTCTATCCCGGTGCTTTGTGTCGTCTTCTTGGTTACATGTTTCGCGCACGTTTGGCCGCACCCAAAAAGTTGCTTGCTGCTGCAAAATGAATCTAGATGTAATTCTTAGTCCTGTGGTCTCATCAGCTTAACTACCGTATGCTTTCCTGAAGCTTTCTCCATAGCAACATCCCAGTACCCCTGCTTGTCGGAAGAGGCGACTAAAAGGGGCCTTTTTGTCTCCCATTTTTCTCTCCTTACTGTCCTCTTCTTCTCCTCTGTCCTACCTCTGTTCTTGATATTTCCTTGTTTCTCGCGGCCTATATTTTCCCTCTACTTCTGCATTGCCATATAGCCATATTATGGCTCGGTGCTTACTCTTGATTATTCCTTCCTTCCTTCCGTAGCGATATCTTGTGTTTATTGCTCCTAGATACTGTATTGTGTTGTCTGCAATTTGTATTTTTGTGATGTCAATAAAGACTGTGTGAATAACATACAAGAATGCATTAACTAACCAGATATTTAAATAAATTGGTAAGTTACAGGTATTAGGGAGTTGGCATGTGTGTTAAGCAGATGTCTGGAGAGTCACTGAAGGAAAATGAGAGAGCGAGAGAGAGAGAGAGAGAGAGAGAGAGAGAGAGAGAGAGAGAGAGAGAGGGGAGTTTGGGGTGTGTTTCAGGGGTTGTGTGGGTTCTTTTTGGGGTGTGTTTGCGTTGTTGTGTGGGTTCTTTTTGGGGTGTGTTTGTTGTGTGTTTTGGGGGGTTCTGTAGTTTCGTTTTAGAGTCTGTTTGGGGGTGGGTTGTGTGGTTTCTGTGTAGGGCGTGTTTGGGGGGTTGTGTGGGTTCTTTTTCGGGTGTGTTTGGGGGTGGGTTGTGTGGTTTCTGTGTAGGGTGTGTTTGGGGGGTTGTGTGGGTTCTTTTTCGGGTGTGTTTGGGGGTGGGTTGTGTGGTTTCTGTGTAGGGTGTGTTTGGGGGGTTGTGTGGGTTCTGTTTGGAGTGTGTTTGGGGGGGTTGTGTGGTTTTTGTGTTGGGTGTGTTTGTGGGGTTGTGTGGGTTCTGTTTGGGGTGTGTTTGGGGTGTGTTTGGGGGTGTTATATGGTTTCTGTTTGGGGTGTGTTTGAAGTGTGTTTTGAGGGGTTGTGTGGGTTCTGTTTGGGGTGTCTTTTGACAGGTTTTGTGGGTTCTGTTTGGGGTGTGTTTGGGTTCTGTTTGGGGTGTGTTTGGAGTGTGTTTGGGGTGTGTTTGGGGGAGTTGTGTGGGTTCTGTTTGGGGTGTGTATGGGTTTTGTAAGGAGTGTGTTTGGGGTATATTTTGAGTGTTTCGGGAGTGTATTTTGGATGTGTTTGAGGTGTGTTTGGTATGTGTTTAGGATGTGTTTGCTTTTCTTGGGGGGTGGGGGTGGGGGATGTACATTGGGTGTATACTATACATCCCAGATACACTCCATACACACCCCAAACACACACCCCAAACACAACCCAGATACACTCCATACACACCCCAAACACAACCTAGATACACTCCATACACACCCCAAATACAACCTAGATACACTCCATACACACCCCAAACACATCCTAGATACACTCCATACACACCCCAAACACACCCCAAACACATTCCAGATACACTCCATACACATCCCAAACAAACACCCCAAACACAACCCAGATACACTCCATACACGCCCCAAACACAACCCAGATACACTCCATACACACCCCAAACACAACACAGATATACTCCATACACACCTCAAACACAACCCAGATACACTCCATACACACCAAAAACACAACCCAGATACACTCCATACACACCCCAAACACAACCCAGATACACCTGGTATGTCCGTAGACTTTTGCCACAATTATTATAGACACCTTCACGTAGTGGCACTGATGACAGACAGACAGACAGACAGATAGACAGACAGACACAGACAGGCAGACAGACAGACAGAGAAAGAGAGAGAGAGAGAGAGAGAGAGAGAGAGAGAGAGAGAGAGAGAGAGAGAGAGAGAGAGACAGAGACAGAGACAGACAGACAAACAGAGACAGACAGACAGACAGAGACAGACTGAGAGAAAGGAAGACAGACAGAATGAAGCAGAGAGACAGACAGACAGACAGAAAGAAACAGACAGACAGAAACAGACACACAGACAGACAGACAGACAAACAGAGTGGCTGGGGACGATAGGCCAGAAGAGACGGGCTGGGGACGCGCCTGACGTATCATACTCTCTCGTCTGGCGCGTCCCCAGCCCGTCTCCTTGACTCTCGTCCCCAGCTACTCCCTCCACCCCCCTCCTCTCTCTCTCTCTCTCTCTCTCTGGATGGTTGACTTAAAACACACACACACACACACACACACACACACACACACACACACACACACACACACACACACACACACACACACAGTCAACGGCCTCTTTTTCTCTTTCTCTGGATGGGTGATTATTCAAAAACGCACACACACACACACACACACACACACACACACACACACACACACACACACACACACACACACACACACACGCGCACACACACACACGCGCACACACACACACGCGCACACACACACACGCGCACACACACACACGCACACACACACACGCGCACACACACACACACACGCGCACACACACACACACACACACACACACACACACACACACACACACACACACACACACACACACACAAGTATTCTAAGGTAGGACTTGATGGTGGGAAAGGGAGTGTGTGTGTGTGTGTGTGTGTGTGTGTGTGTGTGTGTGTGTGTGTGTGTGTGTGTGTGTGTGTGTGTGTGTGTGTGTGTGTGTGTGTGTGTGTAACACACTCTAACCAAGCCACACTCTAACCAAGGCAAGACTATGAATATTGTCCACTATACTCTTTTTACTCTAACTTGGCCTAAAACTCCCCTATTTCCGTCCTGAATGCTGAGTTGTAGCAATAGATGAACACTGGAAGATGATGCTGGTCACGAAGATGTGCTGAGACAAGGTTGTAGAGCCATAGCATTGTACTTTCTGCCACTGAACTACGTGAAATCAGCTGCAAAAGAACGAAAATCTGGGCCAAGTGAAAATGAAAGAATATATCTCCCGCAGTTTATATATAATGTTTTTGTACGAACATTTATATCAACAGTTACCTTTTTTTCCTTCATAATATGTAAGAACGACGTCGAACCAAGTTTTTGAAACGATCCAGGAATGTAAGAGTTCTCTATGGTAAGAAATTAAGGAGAAAAGTGTCGTGGGTGTTGGCGGAGCATTGCGGTGAGATGTGCAGGCACACACGTGACTGTACACACACACACACACACACACACACACACACACACACACACACACACACACACACACACACACACACACACACACACACACACACACACACACAATACTCTCTAATGGAACTTGCTGGTGGGAAAATGTGTGTATGTAACTGGTGGTGTGAGAGGTTGCCATGGTAACACACAGGCACCTCCCACTAGTCAACCAAAGACTTCCTTAGCGATATATTTTTGGACAAGGCTGATTAACATCCTTTTGTACGTTTTGTATGCAGATTATGGTAAAGCTTGAAGTATTTATACAGCACAGTAGGAGAGCAAGGTGTAATAAGCAAAATAAATAGCTAAGGAAGAGGTGCTAGGGAGTTGTAGAATGAGTTTATAGCTGTAATTTTTATCAGAGCGTTCCATTAAGCTGTATGTATAGCTTATCAGACTTAACATGGCTGAGATCTTATATTTGCTGCTTATTTCTCATAGCATAATTACAGGCAGAAGAAGACGATAACACTGCTCTACATATCTTCTTCAGCACTTTATCGTGACTAGCATCATATTGTATCGTCAGGCTCTTGTTACAGCTTAGCATTCAAGATGGTGAGATGGCAATTTTAGGCCAAGTTAAAGTGAAGTTCTGTATCCATTCCATATCACCTTTTCGTGACTATACCGGTCTTCCTCTAACACGGGCCAGATTTCCATCCTTGTGTAGGTAATTTTACTCATTTCACGTAGCCCAATGCCAAGAAATGACAATGGTATGGGTCTACATCCTTTACATAGCACTCCTTCGTGACTAGCATCATGTTTTGGTGTTCATCTATTGTTACAACTCAGCATTCAAGATGGAGAGATGGTAATTTTAGGTCCATTTAGGGAAAAGAGAGTATTGTTCTATATTCTAGTGTTAATGTATCCTTATAGCTCAGTATTTACGGTGAGGAGATGGCAATATTAGGCAAAATGAAAGTGAATAGAGTATGGTAAACATCTAAGTATAATTTCTGACTTTGTTTGCTACGGTCCCTGATGCTTCCTCTACGACAGTTTTCTCTTATGCACTCAGCCTCCTAAGACCCATCCCCAGCTGAATAAAATCGTCTGGAGTCTAATAAAAGAAAAGTACTAGAGTTGTCACGATGATAGAAGGGTTAATATTTACAACATGAACGCTCTCAGACACTTATAAATAGCTCACAGGTGCATAATAGCCTCTTGTATTAGCTAGAATAAAATACGAGAGTTACCCTGAAGATGAGAGGGCCTCCGTACCCTCTAGTGGATGTAAAAGTAGTTGGGTAAAGTTTCACACAAGTTTCTGGGCTGAACAAGCATGGCATTCCATTGGTCAGTCAGTGGTACTCGGACGATAAGAGGGTGAGGCTGCGTCGGCTCCGTCTCCTGATGTAAGTGTTAAATTTTACTGTTTTGGGGTTAAATTTCGCTGTTTTTGCCATTAAGATGATTCAGATAGGACACAGAGGTATCTTGCTGCCAACCAGGAAGTGTCATAGGTCAATTAGATTCAACAGATGAGGGCAATAGACGTCGTTTTGCTGGTTAGGGGGTAGTGATGGTGTGTAGGCTTCTCCTCTTGCTGCAAGTGTTGGGTTTTGCTGTTTTGGCCATTAAGGTGACTAAATTAGAACACGGGGATATCTTACGGTCAGCCAGGAAGCGTTGTAGGCCAAAGAAATTGTAGAAAATAAGGGAAATGGATGTAATTTTAATAGTCGTGTATCGTCACCTATATCTATAGCCCTTATTGTCTAGATATCTATAGCAAGACGCCTTAAACCTGAATGGGGTGGCCATAAACAAATCGCCTCCATGTCGTCCTGCACACTGCCATTTTGCTACCCTCCCTCATCTTACACCCTCTCTCTCGTATACCTCCCAACTCCATCCCTCCATCCCATCCCCTTCACTATACTCATTTTACTCTAACTTGGCCTAAATTGCAATCTCTTCATCTCGAATGCTGAGTTGTAACAATAGAATATTATGCTAGTCACGAAAAAGTGCTGTTTCAAAGACGCAACTGAGACACGTGAAAAGCTGCAAACGGAAGAAAAAATGGGCCAAGTTAAGGTGAAAGGAGTAGAGTACAGAATCCTCCTTGATAACATAAAAGTTTCCTGATTAAAAAGAACTAGAAAAAATCATCATCATCATCATCATCATCATCAAAATTACCACACCATAACCACCACCACAGCCACCATCATAGCCGTCATCATCATCATCATCATCATCATCATCATCATCATTATCATCATCATCATCATCATCATTAACTTTTTTCATACCTTCACTCTTAAAAACATGCGTACAGTTTGAGTTACACATTGGTATTCGCACACAGTAAATACGCGCGCACACCACGCATACAGTTAGTATGCACACACTGAGAATGCACACAATAAACACGCACACACTGAACACACACACACTGAACACGCACACGATAAACACACACACAATAGACACGCACATACTGAACACGCACACACTGAACGCGTACACACTGAACACGCACAATTTGATTAAGTACACACTGAACACATACAATTTGACTACGTACACACTGATGCACGCACACCGATGCACGCACACACCGATGCACGCACTATACACGCGCACACGGAGCAGGCACACACTAATGCACGCACGTGTTCATTCACGCAAACACTGATAGCAGCACTGATCAGAGCATGCACGCACTATAAGCACGCACACACTGATACACACAGGCACTGATACACACAGGCACTGTTACGAGAACAGATACACGCACACAATGATGCACACACACACAGGTTCACGCACATACCGACATACACACACACACACACACACACACACAGGTTCACGCACATACCGACATACACACACACACACACACACACACACACACACACACACACACACACACACACACTGATGCATTGACTCAGTGATGCTCGGATATTTTAATGCACACGCACGCACGCAAGCGCGCACACTCACACATACACACACACACACACACACACACACACACACACACACACACACACACACACACACACACACACACACACACACACACACACACACACGCACGCGCACGCGCACGCACACACACACACGCACGCACACACACACACGCACACACACGCACACACACACACACACACGCACACACACGCACACACACACGCACACACACACGCACACACACACACGCATACACACACGCGCACACACACACGCGCACACACACAGACACACACACACAGATAGATAGATAGATAGATAGATAGATAATTTATTGACCACAGCATTAAAATACAACTTACACTAATTATATAAAGACAACATGTATACAACGTTAATTATACATCCTACTAACTGTAGTCCAATATATCTTAACTTCAACTGCACTCCAATTAATTATCCTAAATTCCCATACACTGGCAACTCTTCACATACACAGACAAAATATTATCATTTGTCTAATGTGTCGTATTGGGTTCAAAGTTCTTACAATGTGTCGTATCGGGTTCAAAGTTCTTACAATGTGTCGTATCGGGTTCAAAGTTCTTACAATGTGTCGTATCGGGTTCAAAGTTCTTACAATGTGTCGTATCGGGTTCAAAGTTCTTACAATGTGTCGTATCGGGTTCAAAGTTCTTACAATGTGTCGTATCGGGTTCAAAGTTCTTACAATGTGTCGTATCGGGTTCAAAGTTCTTACAAGAAACAAATGGTTTGTTTCTAAACATCGATAGCGGTCTTTAATATCTAAGTCAAAGGACAATCCTTCTCTACGTATCTTGCTGCACCCCTTCACACACACACACACACACACACACACACACACACACACACACACACACACACACACACACACACACACACACACACACACACACACACTGATGCATGGACTCAGTGATGCTAGGATATTTTAATGCACACGCACGCACACACACATACACGTACACACACACACACATACACACACACACACAAACAACCACACAAACACACACGCACACAAACACACACGCACACAAACACACACACACACACACACACACACACACACACACACACACACACACACACACACACACACACACACACACACACACACACACACACACACACACACACACGCACACACAAAACACGCACACACTGAACACGTACACACTGAACACGTACACACTGAACACGCACACAATAAACACACACACAATAAACACGCAGACACTGAACACCTACACACTGAACACGCACAATTTGACTAAGTACACAATGAACACACAATTTGACTACGTACACACTTAGCACGTACACACTCATGCACGCACACACCGATGAACGCACACACTGATGCACGCACACACCGATGCACGCACACACCGATGCACGCACACACCGATGCACGCACACGCTGCGGCGTGTACGCACTGATACACACAGGCACTGATACACACGGAGCAGGCACTGATACACACAGGCACTGATACACATTCAGGCACTGATACAAACACTGATACACACAGCACTGATACAGAGCACGCACGCACACTAATATACGCACAGGCACTGATACACACAGGCACTGATACACACAGGCACTGATACACGCACACTCAGATACGAGCACAGATACACGCACACAATGATGCACACACACACAGGTTCACGCACATACCGATACACACACACACACACACACACACACACACACACACACACACACACACACACACACACAGCCACTAAACAGGTGGTGGGTCATATTTAGCTGACGTGTCGGAGTGTGGAGATACAGATAAGAAATAGAGAGAGAGAGAGAGAGAGAGAGCGGGGGGGAGGGGCATGAGGCAAGTCAGGCAGGGAGGAGGAGGGTAGACTGTTGTTGTTCGTGTTCCTCCTCCAAATTCCCCTGTTCGTCAACGCGATAGGATGGCCGGGGATACTGTAGAGATGGAAGGCAAAAGTGGCAGGAGATAAATTATATAAAATGGTGATCCCTGAACCTTACCTGTATCGAATCGTTCGTGTCGTATCTTTTTTAAAGGATCTAACATGCTTGCATGCGTCGTCGGCCTTGGTCACATAATGGCGGCTCTCCACAGTGCACAATCTTTTGCAGCCTCCCTATTCACTCCCTTATCCCTGAAGTCACACTATGACCTCGTCCCAGCCCTTTTCAGGTCTGCCTTTAGCAACCCTACTGTACCTCAGACGTTCACACCTCTCTCTCCTTACCCTATTGTCATCTTCCATCCTCTCCACATGTCCAAACCATCTCAATCAACCCCTCCACATCACTACACCAATACACTCCTGTCCCATCCTTCCTCTTAACTCGTCAATATTAAACCTCCCCCCCCCCCCACACACACACACACACACTCCCAGGCCTCGCATTGAAGGAGACATTTCACATCCATCTAATTATTGTTATTCCTGAACGAAATATGGTGACTACGTGAACCTAGGATAGGTAAAGATTCTTTAATTCCCCTGAACCAGAGTGACGTGATTCTTATTTTATTCTTATTGTTATCAAGCGATTTTATTTAGCTTACGAGCAGCCTCTGGTACTAAAGACTTTATTAGTAGTGCATCTGACTCCTTCAGTTTGGAAAGTGTACCCTAAGCTGAATAAAATCATCAGGCTGCTGCATGAATAAAATGAACGACGTTTCCTGGCTGAATGGGTTAACACTAACATGATCATTTGCCCCGACATTATCCGATTTATTCACCTTCTCGATAACTGACTGAAATTTTGGTAGTCATGGTCGGTGACAGGATGGGGCTTTGACCATAATGGCTTTCAGGTTGGTTCTCATGACTGTACAGTTCCCATATTTGCATAAAGATTGTGATTTACACCCTTCCTTGATCAGGGCATGCGTTCTGACGTCGTGCGTTGTGTGAACTACGGGGGAGGGGGGTGAAGATTGTCTGTACCCTCACCCCCCCAACAAAGTACTTAAAAGAAATAATTCGTGTACTCTATTGGATGACGTGGATGTGGACGTATTATAACTACATATTTACACGGTACAGCAATTCCACTATGACACGAGCTGTTGACAATGCTGGTGCTCTTGGGTCTAAAGAAGCTATTTTTTCGGTGACAATCCCTACTAAGAAATGAGTTCATTATTCACACACCCGTCCGGCAAGGGAGATACAATAATCCTGGTTAACATCTGTTTATTTCGAAGGTGCCCTGAGGTTTATGAAAAGTCCCAAACACTCCTTGCTAATTAAACAGCCGATGGAAAATATGTTAAATACCATTGTTAAATTTGCCAACATTTACAAACAACCACACTGATATATTTCCAGAGGTATACTCGTGTTTATGTGTTTTGGCGTCGTAGCAGTGGCTAATTGTACACACTATCTCTAAACTCCCACCTTCTCTATGCCCGCTACGCCAGTCCCCCTTCCCTATCCCCTCACCTCTTCCCTACCCCCTCACCTCCTTCCTACCCCCTCACCTCTTCCATACCCTCTCACCTCTTAACTACCCCCTCACCTCTTCCCTCAACCCCCGTCCCCTCTTCCCTGTACCCTCTCACATCTTCCCTACCCCCTCACCTCTTCCTTATATCCTCACCTCTTCCTTATATCCTCACCTCTTCCTTATATCCTCACCTCTTCCTTATATCCTCACCTCTTCCTTATATCCTCACCTCTTCCTTACCTCCTCATCTCTTCCCTACCCCCTCATCTCTTCCCTACCCCCTCACCTCTTTCCTCTACCCCCTCACCTCTTCCCTCTACCCCCCTCCCCTCTTCCCTACCCCCTCACCTCTTCCCTCTACCCCCTCACTTCTTCCCTCTACCCCCTCACCTCTTCCCTCTACCCCTCACCTCTTCCCTCAACCCCCCTCCCCTGTTCCCTATCCCCTCACCTCTTCCCTATCCCCTCACCTCTTCCCTACACCCTCACCTCTTCCCTACCCCCTCACCTCTTCCCTACCCCCTCACCTCTTCCCTACCCCCTCACCTCTTCCTTCTACCCCCACTCCCATCTCCCTGCCACCAGTCAAACCTCCCCTACCCTCACACCTCTGCTCTCCACCTCTCAGGTTGAATTTTTCCATTGACACAAAGAAAGAAGAGGATTTTCGCACGACCAAGCAGGCAGAGGATATTTACACGGCCAGGCAAGCAAAGGATATTTACACCGACACGACAGACGACAGGAGTGGGAAATAATAGCTTTCTCCCCAAGTAAAAGGTATTTGAACCATTTTTAAACTTTTTGAAATTTGAAATATTTTTTCTGAGCTTTTCTCACATCGTACACTTAGTCATGCATTTTGTTTATTGTTAAAAGAGTGATTTTCACACACACACGCGCACACGCACACGCACAAATCTCTCTCTCTCTCTCTCTCTCTCTCTCTCTGACAAATTTTGCACGAGAGCACTGATAGCTGTGTGGTGGTTGTGACTGTGGTGATGTCAGCGGTGTTGGTGGTGGTGGTGTGTGGTTGTGGTGGTGGTGGTAGTACGTGGTTGTGGTAGTGGTGATAATGTTATGCTGGTGGTTGTATTACGATGGAGTGTGGTTGTGATGGAGTGTGGTTGTGGTGGAGTGTGGTTGTGGTGGTGGTAGTGTGGGTGTGGTGATGGTACAGTATGGCTGTGAAGAACTTAAAGGAAGGATGTGTGGAATGGGAAGGAATTGGGTGACAAGTTGGGGTTAGAAGACATTGACGTAAGTTTGCAATATAATGTTGGTGTTATGGAAAATAAATCGCTCAGGAAAATGCGCTACGAAGCCTGCTATGCCACCCAGACTACGGGACATAGGCTCAGCAGTAGCATATAGTGCGTACTTTGGCCTAATTGATATTTGCTCCACAGAAATCGATGGAAACGACGGAGGACGAGATGTCAACCCTGGCCTGCGCTGCTGGCAGGTGGGGCTATGTCGCCATCACACAGCTCGTCCCTGGGACCCCTCGAGGCATTCCCCAAGGGCGGCCACTCTGCCTCGCCACCTTCCCCATACACGTGTGGCCTTCCCACCCACGCCTGCCTCCCTGGTGCAACCTGGACCTGGCAGGGCTGTTTCACGTGGCCAACACCTCCATCCGTTGATTCTCTCCCTCCCTTTGTCCTCTGCTCTGCTGTCCTTTCTTCCTGCCCCTCGGACCCTCGCGCCAGATAATTTGGTCTTTTTGGACACAGAGGAGACCTTGCATTGTGGTTTCCACCACAGTTACAGCACCGAGGTTCGACACGTGTCCCCATCTTGATTTTTTCTCCGCATTCGCTGGACTCGTGCTTCCTAGCGCAGAATCTGCAGCGTGTGTCCTCTTGGCAGCGCCAGGCCCTGTGTCCCCACCTGCTGCAGCGAAGGCAAAATGCTGGTTCCTCAATGTAGGGCCGTAAGCTTCTGTATCCAGCACCCGGAATAAAAACTTGCCATGGGAGGTCCCCTTTCATTAGGGCAATCACTTGGTTCTTCTCCTGTCTCTTGTTTATGTGTCGCTTGGCCCAGATAAACCAAGGGTCGTTCAGGAGGAATTCTGGGTCTAGAACATAAGAACATAAGAAGAGAGGATAACTGCAGTAGGCCGGTGAGCCCATGCTAGGCAGCTCCTAGAAGAGTAACTGAACTACTAGAATGAGATAAGGATAGCAAAGAAGAAGGCTCTCCCCCGCCCTCCAAACCCTCCAGCCGAAGCCAGCAGGAAAAAGTCAGAAAGAACACCACGCCGTATAGAAAAACTGGCGTGGACATTTTACAGGAAAGTGTGAAAGGAGAATAGAGACTATCACAGTGTAACCTGAAAAGGAAAAATTATGAATTAGTATTGGTTATAAGATTTTCTTTATTCTATATCCACCCCTTATTTGTCATATGCTTATCTAGCCTATGCTTGAAACTCTCAATGGAAGAGGCAGCAACTACTTTACTAGGTAGCTTATTCCATTCGTCTACTACTCTATTACCAAATCAATTTCTACCGATTTCCTTACTGAAACGGAATTTTTCTAGTTTGAAACCATTACTTCTAGTTCTATCCTGTATGCTCACTTTAAGTACCTTGCTAATATCTCCCTTATTTATACCTTCATCCACTTAAACACCTCAATTAAGTCTCCCCTTACTCTACGCCTCTCTAGCGAATGCAGACTTAGTCTTTTCAGTCTGTCTTCATATGACAGGTTCCGGACGTTATGTATCATTTTTGTCATTCTTCTCTGTACATTTTCTAACGAATTAATATCCATTCTATAGTATGGACACCAAAATTGTACTGCGTAGTCTAAATGTGGCCTTACTAATGCTAGATAAAGTTTCATTATTACTTTAGATGATCTATTGCTCACGCAATAGTATTATGGGATATCTAAACACGATAACCTTGGTGCATCTCTCCCTCTCCTCCGGAACCTGCAGTGTCACACCCTCAAAACCAGTCGTGGTCAGCATCTCCACTGCCTCCTGACTTCCTACTGTGACGTAAGGTCTCTGCCTACCTTCCTTAAACAGGACCTCGAACCGTCGATATGCAAGTCCAAGTTTCACCGTCCAGAGTAGTTTTTGGTGATAATTTAGGTCAGTGTTGGTGGGGAAGAGAAGCCTCACTCTATTCCTTGGGGTGGCCTCGTCACAGTCCTGGCAAGGCATTGCTCCTGACCCACGTGGTGTAGTCGGCTGCACTCCAGCTGCCTTCCCCGTATCACATTGTATAGTAACACCTCCATCTACCCCACACGACTTATTCTTTACCTTTTTGTTGTCTCTGTCCTCTTCTTCATCACTCGCTTCCCTCTCGCTGCCGCGTATCATCCTCTTTCTCTTCTCTCTTGTACTGATGACCTCCGTAAACCCGGTATCCATATCTATTTCTTCCTCGTTGTCACCCAAGGGGGCCTCCCTTCCCTCGTTCATGGCCATGGCACTAGCCATTTCAGGGGACGTTGGTTTTGTAGTGCATCCGATCAGTTTCAACTCAGTTGTTAAATTACTGTGTGATGAAGACTGAAAAGACTAAGTCTGCATTCGCTAGAGAGGCGTAGAGTAAGGGGAGACTTATTTGAGGTGTTTAAGTGGATGAATGGTATAAATAAGGGAGATATCAGCAAGGTACTTAAAGTGAGCATACAGGATAGAACTAGAAATAATGGTTTCAAACTAGAAAAAATCCGTTTCAGTAAGGAAATAGGTAGAAATTGGTTTGGTAATAGAGTAGTAGACGAATGGAATAAGCTACCTAGTAAAGTAGTTGCTGCCTCTTCCATTGAGAGTTTCAAGCATAGGCTAGATAAGCATATGACAAATAAGGGGTGGATATAGAATAAAGAAAATCTTATAACCAATACTAATTCATAATTTTTCCTTTTCAGGTTACACTGTGATAGTCTCTATTCTCCTTTCACACTTTCCTGTAAAATGTCCACGCCAGTTTTTCTATACGGCGTGGTGTTCTTTCTGACTTTTTCCTGCCGGCTTCGGCTGGAGGGTTTGGAGGGCGGGGGAGAGCCTTCTTCTTTGCTCTCCTTATCTCATTCTAGTAGTTCAGTTACTCTTCTAGGAGCTGCCTAGCATGGGCCAACCGGCCTACTGCAGTTGTTCTCTCTTCTTATGTTCTGGGAAGCACGTCTGCCTGCCGCGGAGGTCAAGGACAGAATGAAGAGGGTGTATGTAGATGAAGTGGAGGGAGGGAGAGGGAGGGGTAGACCGAGGATGAGGTGGGGAGATGGAGTTGAGAGGTATATGAGGGGGGGGGGTGAGTTGGGGGGAGGGTAGTCAAATGGTGGGTGACAGAGCGACTTGGAGGCGTTTTGTCTGCAGCCAGTCTTTGCGGGATTAGGGCGTCGGGCTATAGATAGATAGATAGATCTATCGGTGGATAAATCAATAATTATATGGTGTCTCGGTAGGGTCAGGCTCCATATTACCTCACCCTTACCAGCTTACTTCGGCATTTGTCAGGTTAATATACATAATACATTCACTGTTATGTCCATCCATCTCTCTCATTCTCCTCATCTCACCCTGTTTACTCCCCTCTCATCATCATCATCATCATCATCATCATCATCATCATCATCATATTTCCCAGTTCTGTATTATATAACCATCTTTTTTTTTTTTTTTTTTTTTTTTTTTTACATACTACATAAATGTAAGATGTGTTGTACTTCATGAATATAGGATATGGCTGTATGATAGGCCAGCCAGTTGCAAGTAATGGTGTGTGTGTGTGTGTGTGTGTGTGTGTGTGTGTGTGTGTGTGTGTGTGTGTGTGTAATTCACCGGGTCGGTCAGGATCACTTGATGGTCGTGATCGTCAGCTTTTACCCTCCCGAAAGGGAGCTGAGAGCTCATATAGTCCGATCTAAGGGCAAGGCTGTGACCACACACGCACACACCAGTCCCCTTGCTCAAGGGGGACAGTAACCACCCACTTCGTCAGTGAAACTTTTCGCAACGTGTGTGTGTGTGTGTGTGTAAACTTAACCCATTAGCTGTGGTGGCTTCTCTTCAGTTAACATAAAATCGCTTACTGTATGCTGAAGTATATATACATATATAATTATTTTCCGGTCACAGCGCTCATCTAGCACGTCATAAACTGTTCAGTTCTGCCGAGTTGCTCTTAGCTGAACGTATCGATGTAACGTTAGCCAAAACAAAATACCGTCTTTGTAACTAATTCGCATCTTACAGTTTCGATATCTAATCTCATTGTTCGTACATCACGATACTTTAGGCAGACAAGAAAATAATCTACCGAAATAGAAAACGCTAGTTACATGGATAACTGATATATTTTTCGTTCCTGGACTAGGTACATTTTACCCCTCTCCTATTCTGTCCTACTTTAGCCTAAACCAACCCATCCTAACCTACTTTTCTCTGCCCTACACTACCTTACCCCAGCCTACCCTGCGCTAGCGTTCCCTACCCTATCCTACCGCTGAGGTCTCCTGTAGGGATACTCGTTCTTCGGTTTTTGCCAGGCTTAGGGAGGTGGAGGAGATTAAGGTGTTGGACATCCGTTCTGGGGGCGGAGAGACTTACAACATCCCTTTGTCTTGTTGTAAACTTTGGTCTACCCTTTCCCTGTCATGACACTTCTCCAGAGTCGATAATATTCCCCATGCAGTGCTGAGGTACCTGGATGATGAAGCAGTGTCCTTCCTCCTGAGTCTTATAAATAGAATTTGGAGAGATTCGTCCACTCCTGCTTCTTGGCGGGGGGCTGTTGTCCTACCGTTTCACAAGCCAGGTATTGCAGGTCACCATCTTGGTTTGCGTGGTAGGTTGCCATTACTGATTATGGAATTTTTCCGTATTGGTGCCACCTTGTTTCCCTCATATCCTCAAGAGGAGGGAGTGCCTCAAACTAGTGTCCTTAGTGTCACCGTCTTTGCTAAAGTTCAGGAAGATTTTCTTGGCTCTGTTCCGGAGGGAGTGTCTGCCTCGCCGTATCCTCGCTATCCACATCCGTTTGGGTACAGGGTGCAGGCTGCCATGGGGGATGTGGATGTTCCAACCTTTCTTGTTTGTCCTGTGCGTGTACCAAGGATGGCTCCCTGGCTCCTCTCAGGGGTGCAAGCGTGTGTTTACTTTCCTGAGAGAGGGACCTTTCTTTCCTCACAGGCGGCTCTTTGCTATTTTTTTAGAACATGCTTCCTCTCACAGTGTCTCGATTCTCGTATGTACTGATGGATTGAAATCCAGTGAGGGGACAGGCTTGGGTGTTATATTTCCCGATTTCATTCGTGGTAGGAGTCTTCCCCCCATCGTATCTACTTTTATCGCAGAACTTACTGCTATTTTACTCGCAGTCAAATTGATATTTAGCTTCCCTCCTGTTTGTTATACAGTTTTTAGCGACTCTGCCGATCTCCATTTTGTGTTTTCCCGTCCAATCCTCTTTTGTTGTCTACAGTGTTTTAGAATGGCTGTGCTTGCTAGGGACTGCTTTGTGGATTTGTACCATTGTGGGCAATGAGCATGCTGACGCTCTGGCAAAGGCTGCTGCCTCTCGCCCATCCTCACCTCTCCCCTGCCTCGCTCAGTGATATTCATCTAACCACTCACTGTTTGCTCCCACTGGCAGAGTAGGTGGGATGCGGTGGGGGCCAACAAAATGTGTGATATTTGTGGGTAAACGGGCCCCTTCATTTTGCCGAGGTCTGAATGCAGGTGGGAGACGGCTTTATGCTGGCTCCGAATGGGCCATTCCTGGTTCTCTCATTGATTTTTAATGGATGACTCTCCCCCTACTTTCTGTGTGGAATACTTCGTCCCCCTGACTCTTCGGCTTTTGCTGATGGTGTCCACTGTTGGGGAATTGCGCCATCGTTGCCTCTCTGAGCACCGGGCAGGAGAGGGATTGTAGTCTTCTGCTGGTACTTGGAGAGGATGTTTGTTGTGGTGGGGGGGGAAACCTTTGCTTGGTGTAGGCAGCTGCACTACCGTGTAAAATTTAGTATACAGTGGTTTTAGTGTTCTTAGTGTTTTAGTGTTTTTCTTGTTTTAATTATGAATTGTATTTTGTGTGTGTGTGTGTGTGTGTGTGTGTGTGTGTGTGTGTATTTCATCTTTTCGAGTGCTTTTATTCTCGTTGTCATCCGGCGGCATATGACCCTGGTTGTTGTATCGCCAGATTTTATTGTATATACTTATTCAGTTCAATTTACCCTACCCTACTCTTCTCAACCCTACACTAGCCTACCTCAGCCTACCCTACCCTACCCTGCCATTGCCGACCCAACTCTACCCTACTTTAACCTCCCCTCCCCTGTACAGCCCTTTCACCACTACATTACTTTTCCTGTTTTCTTCTCTCTACCTTCGGATGATTTTCTTCACCTCTACAGTAGAGAGAAATTTCGAACTGGAAGGGTTAAATACTGCCATCATCAACCCCATCTCTATCAGGGGATCTCCTAAGTTGAATAAAATCATGCGGTCAGCTAGGACAATGTAAATAAGTTGTTCTCGGCTTGAAAGATTAAATGATTCTGTCCCGTCATCCTAAGAGGGTTTTCTGAAGCTGTAGGATATCGTCAGAAGCTAGCAAAGTGTAAAAGTGACATCCGCAAACCGAGAGCTCTGTGTCCAGCGCTCCGCGGTTCAAGTCCCAGAGGTGGACAGGTGTTTTGACGTGTAGACGTTACCAGGGCGTAGCTTGGTGGCCTACCCTTTAATATTCTGGACTAATGGTGGTCTAGCCTCGTGCCCCTGCGCTCCACCTCATAAAAAAGAAAAAAAAAAGAAAAAGGAAAGCCAAGGGTCATGAATGAACTAAAGGACTGAACTATGCGGAGAAGAACAAAAATCGTAGAGAAGATCGCCCCAAATTTGGTGAGACAGTGTAGTATAACTGAGTGAAATAGGCGTTGGATATGACGGAACTAAACGGCAGTTATACCCACCTCTCTTCTGTACCCTACACTATCCTGATTCAGCCTACCCTACCCTACCCAGCCCTACACTACCCTACCCAGCCCTACCCTACCCAGCCCACCACCACCCAGCCCTATCTTACCCTGCCATAACCTATCCTACCCTGCCATAACCTATCCTACCCTCCCATAACCTATCCTACCCTCCCAAACGCAACTCGACCCATCCCTACCCCATACTGCCAAAACCAACCCAACCTTACCCCACCCTGTCAAGACCGACACAATCCTACCCCACCCTGCCAAAACCAACCCAGTCCTACTCCACCCTGCCAAACCCGACCAATTCTTTCCCACCCTGCCAAAACCGACCCGATCTTACCCTACCCTGCCATATCCGACCCAATCCTACCCCATCCTGCCAAGACCGACCCGTCCCTTCCCCACCCTGCCAAGACCGACCCGTCCCTTCCCCACCCTGCCAAGACCGACCCGTCCCTTCCCCACCCTGCCAAGACCGACCCATCCCTACCCCACCCTTCAAAAACCATCCAAGTCCTACCCCACCCTGCCAAAACTATCCCAGTCCTACCTCACCCTGCCAAAACCGACCCAACTCTACCCCACCCTGCCAAAACTATCCCAGTCCTACCTCACCCTGCCAAAACCGACCCAACCCTACCCAACCCTGGCATAACCGACCCAACCCTACCCTGCCTTAACCAAACCAATCTTATCTAACTCATTTTTCACTCTAACACTTTCTTCAGTTTTCTTCATTCTTTCTCCAGACGATTTTCTTCAGCTCTGGAGAGGAATTTTGAATTTGAGGGGTTAGATACAGCCAGCATCAACCCCTTCTCTGTCAGGGGATCTCCTAAGTTGAATAAAATCGTGCGGTCAGCTAGGACAAAGTAAATAAATCGTTCTTGGTCTGAAGGGTTACATGATTCTGTCCCGTCATCCTAAGAGGGTTTTCTGAAGCTGTAGGATATCGTCAGAAGCTAGCAAAGTGTAAAAGTGACATCCGCAAACCGAGAGCTCTGCGTCCAGCGCTCCGCAGTTCAAGTCCCAGAGGTGGACAGATGTTTTGACGTGTAGACGTTACCAGGGCGTAGCTTGGTGGCCTACCCTTAAATATTCTGGACTTATGGTGGTCTAGCCTCGTGCTCCTGCGCTCCACCACATAAAAAAAAATAAAAAGGAAAGCCAAGGGTCATGAATGAACTAAAGGACCGAACTAAGAGGGGAAGAACAAAAATCGTAGAGAAGATCGCCCCAAATATGATGAGACAGTGTAGTATAACTGAGTGAAATAGGCGTTGGATATGACGGAACTAAACTGCAGTTATACCCACCTCTCTTCTGTACCCTACACTACCCTGATTCAGCCTACCCTACCCTACCCAGCCCTACACTACCCTACCCAGCCCACCACCACCCAGCTCTATCCTACCCTGGCATAACCTATCCTACCCTCCCCAACGCAACCATAACCTACCCATGCTTACCCTCGCCTGCCCTAATCGACCCAACTCTATTCAACCCTGCCATAACCGACCCATCCCTACCCTACCTCGGCATAATCAGCCCAATCTAACCTCACTCTGTCAAAACCGACCCGATCCTACCCCACCCTGCCAAAACCAACCCTGTCCTACTCCACCCTGCCAAACACGACCAACCCTTCCCCATCCTGCCAAAACTGACCCAATCCTACCCCACCCTGCCAAAACCGACCCAGTCCTACCCTACCCTGCCAAAACCGGCCCAATCCTACGCCGTCCTGCCAAAACTAACCCAACCTTACCCCACCTGGCCATAACCGACCCAACGCTACCCCACCCTGCCACAACAATCCCATCCCTACCGTACCTTAACCAAACCAGTCTTATCTAACACAGATCGAGTCCCGGAGGTGAACAAAGGTTTTTACATCATATAGACGTTTTATGTTTTATATTTTGCAACTTTCAGAGGCATTTACTCAGCTTTAGGAGTCTTATGGATAGGCTCAATCAAACGTATCGAACCTCCCATGTTAGAAAAAATAGCTTAGAGAAATGCGTCCTCGTACTGAAGGGACGGAATGGACAGATCGAGTGGCTAAGATATTGAATTATGTATATGACTGGTTTTGTTGTTATTTCTATTATTATTATTATTATTTTTATTATTATTATTATTATTATTATTATTATTATTATTATTATTATTTCAGGCAAATGTCCCAGGCTTCTAGACTGGCTGACTAGCGAATATTATTAAGTCTCCCGTGGCTCCGTGCTCCTTCCACTCAAGAGCCTGCACTTCACGCATTCCACGCACAAGATGGCGCCACCGCTGCATTCCTGCGAAGACGAGAGGTCAAGAGGACGACACTTGCTTTTTGTTTGTTTGTTTACTGTAATTGCTTAAAGTTGTGATCCCTCCAACTTGAATGCTCAGTTGTAACTATTGATAACTAGAATACGATGCTAGTCACGAAGAAGGGCTATAAAAAGATACAGAGCTAGTAGTATTGGCTGGATGAATCACTCTTGCGTGATAATCAAAGACGGTGAATAAAACCCACACTTGTAGACGAAGAATATAATTACCAAACAGTTTCGGTGGACACTGCCACCATCTTCAGTGGTCAAGATAGTGAGAGGGACATGTCCCTTCCTGCTACGACACAGGTAAGGTCAGATAAGAATTACACCTGACCTGTCCGGTAATGTCCCCCCCAAAATCCCCCTTGGGTTAATCCCCGCTTACAATCTACCCCACCCCACCTCACCTTTACCCCACCCTTCCACACACACACAGGCATAAAAAGGAACCCTTGTAGAGTCAGTATGTCACTCCCTCTCACTATCTTGACCACTGAAGATGGTGGCAGTGTCCACCGAAACTGTTTGGTAATTATATTCTTCGTCTACAAGTGTTGGTTTTATTCACCGGCTCGTAGTATTTTTTTCTTTTAACTAAGATACATGAAATAAGCTGCAAAAATACGAAAATACGAGCTTACTTAATGTAAATGAATTATAGTACGTTCAAGATGGAGGGAAGGCATTTTGTATTTTGTTTGTGATGTTATAGTGTCTCTCAGGATCCTAGGATCCTGTCTCGGCTGAACCAAATTGTCTGGCGTCAGCTGGAACATGATGCTAGAGTTATGTCGGTCGTGAGGGGGTTAATGGTGACGGTATTGACACTGTCAGGCTCCTATGACTCACTCAATCGAATAAAATCGTCTGAGTCAGCTGAAATGGGGTACTAGAGTTGTCCCAAGCACCAGAGGGTTAAGATTCTTAACCCTCTGGTGCTTGGGACAACTCTAGTATTCCATTCCAGCTGACAGACGATTTTGTTCGGCTGAGTAAGTCATAGGAGCCTGACAGTTACTACACTGTCACCATTAACCCCCACATGACCGGCATAACTCTGGTATATCATGTTCCAGCTGACGCCAGACAATTTGGTTCAGCCGAGTGGGTCTGGGGACTGGGGGGCACTAAATGAAAATATCCAAAAAATATTAAAGGGGGGGCTATATCAATTTTGCCACAGGAGGTATACCAAAATTGGACTTTTTAATAAAACCCCCTCCTCTCTCACTCCCTGTGTTTTGTATATGTCTCTCTCTGTCTGCCTGTGGTGTGTCTGTCCCACCCTCTGTGTGTGTGTGTGGTGTGTCTACTGTGTGGTGGCTGTGGCTATGTACGTGTCTTGGTGTGTGTGTGTATGTAGTAGTGTGTGTGTCTTGATGTGTGTAGTAGTGTGTGTGTGTGTCGATGTGTGTATGTATGTAGTAGTGTGTGTGTGTGAAGGTGGCTGTGGCTATGTACGTGTCTTGTCGTGTTTATGTATGTAGTAATGTGTGTGTGTGTCTTGATGTGTGTAGTAGTGTGTGTAAGTGTCTTGGTGTGTGTTAGCTGAAGTGTAAGTATGGGGCCTTGTGGTTTTAAGGAAAGCCTGCTACGCAAACTTCCCTCAGCCACATTTTAAAGAAACCTCTATCACACCGGGAGTTGAACCCGGGTCCTCCTGATCAGCAGGCCAGCACCATCCTGACCCTGCTACCGCGCCCCCACTAGGATACCGGCTAAAACTTCTACTGTATTTTATTTCTTTACATGTTACAAAAAATGGGAAATTGAACTATCATGCACAGACTAAACTAAATTGTCATGTACCTATTAATGTCGCTTTAGGAGGAGATATTTCGAAATTTCCTGAGCTACTTGGAATACCTAAGCCTGCAGTTTAATGCTAATCATGAACAAGTGCTATGGAAAGAATATAGAGCAGTTGCTACTTATATAAAGGGAGAAAGTAAAAACTGGAACTTAACTGCTAACCAACGGCAGGACTTAAACGATTAACCATATATTACATAAACTTAACACACTGAGTGACACAGAAACTAAACATATGATACAAATTCTTTAATGAAACTTATAATGAGAGTACAAATGACAAAATATACACTGCACAGGAAGACAGTACAGTACTCAGTGCTCATACCTTCCGTGCGAACTCAGAGAATGAAAGCCTATCTGTTGTACCGACTTATAAACGGAAGAGATGAATCGCTAAATTTGATCCACAGTAAAAAAAAATAATAATAATAATAATGAATACATAAAACAATAAAGACAAACCATATACACTACATGTCCACCCTAAACTGACAAAAACCTGGCATCTCTCCACCTTGAATGCTGAGCTGTTTCTAGAGATAAAGACTAGATTATCATGCAAATCACAATGAAGATCTATGGGGAGGATGCAAAACCATAATACTGTCTTATTCTGCCACTTAGATACAGGAACTAAGCAGCAGAAGGACTAAAATTTGTCAAGGTGAGCCAACTACAATGACACAGATGAAGTCTGAGATTATATAATGTGTAATCATGAACTGATTGCATCATTCAGTAAAGATTACAAAAGGAAAAGCTATCAAATCTGAAAGTGTAAGTACTATACAAGATATGATTAACCTTGTACATCCATATTCTGAGATATGCTTCCTATATCATAGCCTACACATAAATTCATCCCCCTCAACAGTAATGGTATATTCCTGCTGTCTCCTTACTTCCAATCAACTTATGAAACCTCTCTCCTAATTCTAGAAGGTATGTTAAGAGAAAATGTGAATATTGATGAGATACAGTTTGGGTTTATGTCAGGCAAAGGGACCACAGATGCCATATTCATTGTTCGACAGTTTCAGGAAAAAATATATAGGAAAGAAAAGGGAATTGTACTTTGTTTTTGTTGATTTGGAGAAGACCTTTGACAGATTCCCTAGAGAGGTGGTGACGTGGGCAATGAGAAAGCTTGGGATCAAGGAGTGGCTGGTTAGGGTGGTTATGGCCATTTGTGTGGGTGCTCACACCCAGGTAAGTGTGAATGGAAATTTGAGTGACAAGTTTTCCAAGAATGCTGGTGTGCACCAGGGGTCAATTTTGAGCCCCTTGTTGTTTATCATGGTACTGTACTTGAAACCCTCTCATGTGACTTCAGAAATGGACTCCCGTGGGAGATGATGTATGCTAATGATCTGGTGTTGATTACAGAGAATGAAAGGAAGGCGGAGGAAAGATTTGGGAAGTGCAGAGATGGTATGAAACACAAGGGCTCAAAGTAAATGCAGATATTACTAAAGTGATGGTGTATAGGGCTGGTGGCAGTACTGTCAAAGAAGAGGGAGAGTGGCCATGTGAGATCTGCCACAAGGGCGTGGAAAGTAATTCCATCTTGTGCAGTCTGTGATAAGTGAGTGCATAAGATATGTAGTGGTACTAGAGGTAGACTGCAAGATAATGCTGATTTCATGTGTGCCGTGCGTCGGGGAGAGCAGGTGAAGATTGTCAGGCATGGAAGAACTGACCTTGTTGGTGAGTCTCTCGAGTATGTGGAAGAGTTTTGTTATTTGGAAGACATGTTATATGCTGGAGGTGGGGCTGAAGCTAGCTCTGTGGCTAGAGTGAGGAGTTGTTGGAAGAAATTCAGTGAGCTGTTGCCTCTCCTGACACTGAGAGAGCTTTCCCTCTGTGCTAAGGACCTCTGTATGTGTCATGTGCCAGGAGTGCAATACTGTATGGTAGTGACACTTGGGCAGCAAAGGAAGAGGATATTTGCAGGCTTAAACATACAGAAATGACAATGAGTGGGTGGATGTGCAGTGCGTCCTTGAACGCGAGGCCTTGGGGGGCTAGGTTTATGACTGAAGAGTTGAGAGCAAGGATGGGACTGGAGTGTGTTGTTGTGATGAGGAGGTGCTGACTGAGATTGTCTGGACATGTGGAAAGGATAGGAGCTGACAACTGGGCGCAGAAAGGGATGTGTAAACGTTGGGGGTAGGGTTGCGAGAGGCAGACCATTTGGCTTGTCACTCAGTGTAAAGTCACCCACAGGCAGAAGGAAGAGGAAAGAATGAAGGAATGCAAGACAGAGTTGGGAGTGTAAAGTCACCCGTAGGCAGAAAGACGAGGAAAGAATGAAGGGGAAAAAACTGAAATAAAATACTTAATCCATGGGTCTTTGCATCTGGTATTGTATTTTAATCCTGTTAACATACTATGCCTGCCCATGTACAGGATCACATTCGATCTTAAAACCTAAACAGATGGTGTGAATATCGGGGGATTTAAGTAGCACTGCTTACTAGAGTTTAAAGGGACATCTTGGTCACCTGGAGATACACACCGCCGTATATCATCCTTATAGCTAATAATTACAACTTACATCAGCCGACTACACCTCTCGATAATGACAGCAAACACCGATAAACACATGGGCATAAGAATTACCATAATAAGAAGTAGACTAACACCGTAAAGAATAAAATCTTCACTCATCTCCAGCCTCTCTCAACGTTGCTCCCATAATGCACCAGTGACGTCACACTTCAAATTAAACATTTACTTATTAAATTTTAAGAAGAAAATTTCCTGAATATATTATCAGTCTTTTAAACATTAATTTTCGTGCAAACTGAATAGAGAGGTAAGTAACGTGTTTCTTGTTAAATTAAAGATAACCCCATGAATCAGTGGCATCATCATCTCTCTCTCTGAAATTCCATGCAGAGTACCAGAGTAGGATCACTATTTACTGTCCTGCCGATATATCTCTACAGTTTTACAAGGGGATTTAAAAATAAACGGCCTGGTGGTGGTGGCAGGGGATAAAATTTTGCGATACCAGTCTCTAATCTGCTGCCATTCCCTACAGAACCTGAGCATAATAGACGAGAAATTAGCCCAGGTTGATGCAGCAATTCTTAACTCAAAATTGCCCCAAGAACAACTTTCTGAAGTTTGTCAAACATTTCATGGAACACCCTGTATGGGAAATTTGGATAAAATATTGGTGAAAGAGAGAGAGAGTGTCCAGGTGCTTGAGGGTGCGAAAGTGGATGTATGTGGAATAACTGAAACAAAATGGTGAGGAGAAAGTGTGAGAGAATGGGAGTATGGATGGGGTATATGTGCAGGAGTAGGTGAGAATGAGAGGGCAAAGGAAGGAGTATGTATAGTTGTGAGTAAAAGATGGAAGAGGAGCATAAGACAGTATGGATCAGTTGGGTCAAGGATTGTGTGGGTAAAGTTGAAAGTTGGAATACAAATGTGGGCGATTGTGTGTGTGTATGCGCCAACGCAAGATCGTGCTAGAAGAGTGAGAGAAGAGTTCTGGACAAATGTGGAAGTGTGCATGGAAAAGTTTGGAAGGAATGAAAGAGTGTTTTTGATTGGTGATATGAATGGTAAAGTTGGGAATGTGAAGGTGGATGGAATAGTTGGTGAGTGGGGTGTGCCTGCTGAGATAGATGAGAATGGGAGTGCGTTAGTGGACATTTGTGCTGGGAGGGGGTTGGTGATAGCCAATACCCTCTTCAGGCATAAAATGATCCACAGGTATACATGGCGAGTGATGAGAAGGGTGGGTGGTGAACTGAATGAAAGGAAGGCAATGATTGATTATGTGTGTGTGGATAAAAGGATGCGAAGATGTGTAATGGATGCAAGAGTTTATAGAGGTTGGGGGAGTGGACTTTCTGACCACTACTTGGTGGTGGCCAGAATTAGGATTCAAGTAAGATGGAGGAACAGAAGAAGGGAAAGACGAGAGGAAGGAGTAGTTGCAAGGAGAGTGGAAAGGTTACAAGAGGATGAGAAAAAGGCAGAGTATAAGAGAGGAGTAGAGGAACGATTGGGCAAATATGAATTGGAGCAGATGGGAGACGTGGAAGGTGTGTGTAGGATATTTACAGAAGAAATATGTGCAGCATGTGATGTGGTGTGTGGAAGGAAGAGAAGACGGAGGGGGGTGCAAGGAACGGCGTGGTGGACTGAAGAGGTGAGACAGGCTGTGGCACAAAAGAAGAAAGCATACAATGAATGGATGAGAAATAGGGGCGTGGAAGAAGTTGAGAGAAGGAAGAGAGAGTTATATGTAGAAAGAAAGAGAGAGGTGAAAAGATTAGTAAGAGAGAGTAAGAAGAGAGTGGATGAGGAATTTGGAAGGAATTTGAGTGTAAAGTGGAGGGACTGTAAGAAAATGTTCTGGAAAGAGGTGAAAAGAGTAAGACAGGGTGGAAGTGAAGTTAGCAGGGGAGTGAAAGATAAACATGGTAGATTACTAGTGGAGAAGGGAGAAAAAGTGAGCAGATGGAGAGAACACTTTAAGGAATTGTTGACAATAGAGGATGGAAGTAATGCGAGTATAAGTGGCTGGGGAATGGCTGCGAGAAGGAGGGAGGTGAGAAGACAGGAAGAAATCAGTAGGATAGAAGTTGTGGAAGCAATGAAGAAAGTTAAATCGGGGAAAGCCCCAGGAATTGATGGAGAGTGTGGTGAAATGCTGAAGCATGGGGGAGAGATAGTAGTAGAATGGATGTGGAAGATGTGCAGATTGGCCTGGGAGGAAGGTAGAGTCCCGGAGGATTGGAAGTCAGGTATAATTATTCCCTTGTACAAAGGAAAAAGGGAAAAAGAAGTGTGTGGTAATCAAAGGGGCATTTGTCTTCTTAGTATATTAGGAAAAGTGTATGGTAGGATACTTATTGACAGAGTTAGAGAAAGAACAGAGAAATCAGTTGGAGAAGAACAGAGAGGCTTTAGGAAGGGAAGAGGTTGTGTAGATCAGATATTCATTCTTAGATCTTGAGTGGAAAAGTTTCTAGAGAAAGGAAAGAAGTTGTATGCGGCTTTCATGGATTTGGAGAAAGCATATGACAGGGTGGATAGACAAGGATTGTGGAAAGTGTTAAGAATATATGGAGTAGATGGGAAGTTGCTGAATGCTGTGAAGAGTATGTAAGATGGTGCGAAGGCTGCAGTGCGTGTGGATGGTGAACTAAGTGAATTTTTCTCTTTGAAAGTTGGGTTGAAACAGGGATGTGTCATGTCTCCATGGTTGTTCAATCTGTACATGGATGGGGTAATAAAAGAGGTACAAGGTAGGGTAGTGGATGTTGGAGTGGCCCTGGTGAAAGAGGATAGTGTCTGGAAACTCCCTGTACTGTTGTTTGCAGATGATACTGTGTTGTTGAGTGAAGACGAAGGGGAGCTGCAAGGCTTGGTGGATGAGTTTGGGAGAGTGTGCAAGAAACGGAATCTAAAGGTGAATGCAGGGAAGAGTAAAGTGATAGTCTTTGAGAGAGGTGAAGTCAGTGAATGTACAGCGAGGTTGGATGGTGAGGAATTGGAAAATGTGAGTACGTTTAAGTACTTGGGCAGTGTGATGAGTAAGGATGGAGGTTTGGAGGGTGAAGTGCTTGAAAGGGTACAGCAGGGAAGAAAGGTTGCTGGTTCTTTGAAAGCAGTGATAAGAAACAGGGAAGTGAGCATGGAAGTGAAAAAGTTACTACATGGTATTGTGATACCAACTCTAACGTATGGAAGTGAAGCTTGGACGTTGTTTAAAGGACACAAGTCAAGAGTGAGAGCAGTGGAAATGAGTTATTTAAGAGGAGCCTGTGAAGTCACATGGAGAGACAGGCTGACGAATGAGGATATAAAGGAGCGTTGTGGTGTTGATGTGGATGTGATAGGAAGCGTTATGAGGAACACACTGAGGTGGTTTGGCTATGTGGAGAGGATGGAGGGTGAAAGACTGACGAAGAGAGTGTATGTGAGTGAGGTGGAGGGGGGAAGAGGGAGGGGGAGGCCGAGGATGAGATGGAGGGATGGGGTGGAGAGGTATATGAAAGACGGGGGTGTGAGTTGGGAGCAGGGCAGTGAAATGGCGGGGGACAGGGCGACTTGGAGGCGATTTGTTTGTGGCCACCCCAAACGGGATTGAGGCGTCTGACAATAGATAGAGATAGATAGAAAATTAAATAACTAAAGCTAACACTGATTTGAACTAATACACATCTGGTCCACAGGTCGTGCTGGAGTCTGCTGCCTTGACGCTGCTTCCTTGCCACACTTGTCATACCCTGCTGAAGTTTGATCTGCCCTGCCGTGAGAAGCCTGACGGTGGTGTGGTGTCTTCCCCTACTCTGAGATGCCTGGTGGTGGTGGTGGTGGTGGTGGTGGTGGTGGTGGTGGTGGTGGTGGTGGTGGTGGTGGTGGTGGTGGCGGCGGCGGCGGCGGCGGCAGGGTGTCGTGTCTTCCCCAGCCGTGAGATTACTTGCTGCTGCTGCTGGTGATCTGCCCTGACCTGCCGAGAGAAGCCTGGTGGTGATGGTGTGATCTGCCTTGCAAGTCGGGTCGCTCCCCTCCAGGATGTTCTGTGGACAAATGCTACTTTTGAATGCATATTTTATATTGCTGTCTCTGTTAATGTATTTTGTACTGAAGTATTAATAATGAAAACTTAAATTTTCTGTCTTGTTTCATTACCTTTTTAACTGTGGCTTTGACTTAATATAGGTGATAAGTATATTGCGCTCTGCAGTCTTGTGTGTTGTGGGGACGGCTTTTGTGATGAGCTAAGACATTCTGATCGCTTCACCAAATTACTACTCAGCCGTGTGATCACTGGACATAAAAGATTATACAATACAATGATATACAGCTAAGCATAAAAAAGGTTATGGGAATTCTCCACCATGCAATCAATGGACCTAAATTAAAGCCTATATTATAAAGCTAAGTCTGAAGAGGGTTGTGGGAAGTAGATAATGATGCAGGGTAGACACCGGTAATGTTCACTGAGCCGTGCCCGCAACACACAAGAACTGGGTGGCGTAATATATGGACCACCTTGTATAATGAGAGGCCGTAAGTGTGTGCTGACTCACAAACTTGCCATCAATGCCCCGTCATAACTATTACTGTGTCTTGTAGGAAGCACAAAGAAAACAGGCCACAGAATACCTCCTTGTCTCTTGTTCCTCCTACACAAGCATACACGCCTTTCACTTTAACTTGGCACAGAGTTTCATTTTAAGCACACCAGAATGTCACGCAGATCAGTAGCAGAAACAGCCAATACTACAATTCTACATCCTTTCCACAGCACTCATTCGTGACTACCATCATATTCTAGTGATAACTATCGCTACTACTCGGCAAACAGTATGGAAACTATAAGCTATCTGTCTATCCATCTATCTATAGCCAGACGACTTAATCCCGTAAGAGGTGGCCACAAACAATTCGCCTCTATGCCACCCTGTCCCCCGTCATTATGCATCACTCCCCCTAATTCACACCCTCTTTCATATACATCCCAACTCCACCCTCCACTTATAAGTAATACATTAAAACAACCGTGAATTACTGCCGCACAAGCTGAGCCCTAATCTTACCCAACACAAACACGAAGGAGCTTTAAAGAACAGAAAACAATACCTTGATAGCAGAAGACACTAAGACCACAAGTACTGACAGCCTACACCAAGAAACATAACTAATTTCAGTCAGAGACCAAGTGAATATGAGAGGCACACAGTTCATCACTTCAGCTCAAGATCCGTTCCACCTTTGTAACCTTATGTTGCATCATCCTCTCCACAAACAAAATCGAACAACCGCCCAACACTACACAGAGTATCTTTGCAACATATCCCCTCCTCCACCCGACTCTACACTTCCCAGACACATTCACAAACTCACAAACACCCCAGCCAGCCAAAACTTTCTGCCAAACACATACATAAACACACAGACACCCCAGCCAGCCAAAACTTTCTATACCAAACACATACATAAACACACAGACACCCCAGCCAGCCAAAACTTTCTACCAAACAGCATCCTTCATGTGCCACCACCAGACATACACCCTTCAGACACTACCGAACCCAGAGACACGAGTACACCAACCTTCCCTGCTACAATACTAACACAAAATATAACACACATACAATCCCCTGTGCTCATACTGCAAAGTGGCACCCCCACACCACAGCACACCCACTCACTTCCTGCACCACACCACCACAACACAGACAGTCCTTCAACATAGCACTGGGTTCACATCCAGAGGAGCCTAAGATGTAACAAGAACAACAACAACAACTCAGGCCAAGTAAGAGTGAAACGAGTATAGTTACGAAAGGAAAATTATTTCGAGTTATTTTGTAAGCGCTTCGGGTACATAGAGTTACAAGGCCGCAGGGAACGAACTGCATACCGAGGGTTATAATACTGTGGCGGCTTAGGGGGCTTTATACCACCTTTTCTTCAGTGATTTATTGTTCAAGCGAGCGAGCGTACAGAGCAAGCGAGCGAGAACACTATGTGACATGGTATAATAGGGTGGCAGAGAACAGCGCCAAGACTGTGTTGTCTAGGGAACTATTAAAGCAACAACGGATCTATGGACAGCATTAGAAACCTAGTAAAAAGATAATAGAAACCTAGTAAAAAAATAACAGGAGTTACTTGAGGGACTTTTCTCAAAATTTACCGCGCCAGTGCTGATAAAATGAAAATAAAAGTACCAAACTGAGCACCAGAACCGAGTTATTCTAGAAGTTTTTAAAGCTACGCAGATCTGTTCAGACAGCTGGAAAGCTTATGAAGAAGCAATTGATACTACTTAAGTTAAATAGACTTAGCTTTTAACACCAAGCAAGATTGGACGGATGTATGGATGGATGGACGGATGGATGGATGGATGGATGTGGAATCGTGGATGCTTGGACCGATGGTAGAGTTCCTGCTGTTTTGTCCTGTCCTTCCACCTGCCGACAAAAATCATCATCAATATCATCATCATTATAATCATCATAATCATCATCATCATCATCATCGTAGTTGTCGTCCTCATTACCACCATCATCATCATCATTATTTACACCGTCATTCTCATTATCATTACCATTCTCATCATCATCATCATTATCATATTATCATCATCACCTACCTATCTATCTAGCCTACTGTATTTATCTTTATCTGTTTATCTATAGCCAGACGCCTTAATCCCGTAAGGGGTGACCACAAGCAAATCGCCTTCATGATGTACTGTCCTCTACCATTTAGCTCAAGTATCCCAGTCATATGTTTCTACTCTTTCCGTCCATCCCATCGTCGGTCTCTCCATCCCCCTCTATCCTTCCAGCTAACTCGTGCACTCTTCTAGTCATTTTCTTATTCGCCATCTTCTCCACATGGCCAAACCATCTCGGAGTGTTTCTCTTAACGCTTTCAGTCTCATCCACATCAGCATCACAACGCTCCTTCATCTGCCCATTTGTCTGTCTGTCTCTCTATGAAATTCCACATGCTCCTCTCAAGTAGCTCTTTTCCACCGCTCTCACTCTTGACTTGCGTCCTTTCAACAAGATCCAAGCTTCAATTCCATACTTTAAAGTGGGAATCACAGCATGCAGTGCCCTTTTTTTTTTTCATACTTTCATCCTCAGTTCCCTCTTCCTAATCACTGCTTTTTAGAGAATAAGCAACCCTCCTTCCCTGATGCATCATTCCAGTCACTTCATCCTCTAATCTTCCATCCTTATTCATCACATTGCATAAATACTTAAATGCACTCATATTCTTCCATTTCCTGACTATGCAGCCTCACTGTGCATTCTGTAACCTCATACGTTGATATGTTAAAGCATCACCACCATCAGCATCAACATCATTATCACCATCAATATCATCACCATCAGCCTGTGACACACCACTGCATGATAAGGACCCTCTCACCTTTCTCCACTCTGATCCATTGATTG
>NC_136968.1:96038-156038 GCF_032717465.1 Coenobita brevimanus | reverse complement strand
GTGTGTGTGTGTGTGTGTGTGTGTGTGTGTGTGTGTGTGTGTGTGTGTGTGTGTCGATAGCGGAGATACCTAATGTAAATGATATGTCATACCCAGTGATTCACGATGATGTAAACAGGGCTAACGATAACGCTGAATTGTTGTGTACTATATGTATTGATAACAGATTGGTTGTCAATAATAACCTCATGTATGCTGACAAACATTTTCCTGGTGATAAAACATATCGGAGACGCGGCACCTGGGTTTCGGAGGTGGATACATGTGTGGCGTCACCGTCTCTGATAGACTATATGAGTGATTTTTCTGTGTTAAGGCGGGGTGACCTCCCTTCCGATCATGCCCCCATTACAGTAACAGTTACGTGTTCAGGCGTAGATTTGGACAGTCTCATGACGAGGGCGGGGTCGCTAGGGGATCACGCAGCCCTTCATGGAAATGCTGGCAAGACTTATTTAATGAGAAAGTCACTCAGATTTAACAGAATCAACAAGAAGCATTTGTGAATAATATTATGCAAAGAGTACCTAACGAAGATTATGTAAATGTTGAAGCTTTTGAGAAGCGCATCACTGACGCTTTATACTCGTGTGCGGAGGACAATGTAGGCAGGGTAGACAGAGCAGTAGAGATAGGTGGTAGCAATCTTGGTAGGTGGGAGAGGCTGCTGGATGACGCTGATGACGCAAGAGTGTGGAGAGCAATTGATTGGAAAGGAGACTTTAACATGGACAGACCTGATGAAATCTTGTGCCCCAGTGATGAGGATTTTAAATTCCATTTTGAGTCTGTGCTGAACAGAGAGGATGTGAACAATGAGGTTGTAGATGAGGTGACAACTGATGTCACTATCCCCGTACTGGATGAGCCCATCTCGCCCGCACAGGTGCACCAACAACTTGTAAAGTGCAAGTGTTTTTTTTTTTTTTTTTAAGTAGGAGAGGAAGAATTTAGACTAAGAGAAAGAGTGTCAGGGCTTAACCCAACGTGCGTGTGTTTGGTGTTGGGAAGGGGGGGGGGTCTCGCACGTGCAGTGTGTTGTTAATTAAGGACGGGAGGAGTGAATAGCTACGGCTTTCTCTGCCAAGCATTAGCTTATTGGCTGCCTCTCAGGTTCATCTGATTTTTCCGACTCCAGGGGCCTGGGTAGGGCGGTAGGATACGGGTGTTAGGGTAAGGTGTTGTAGCCCTAGAGGGCTTGGGTAGGGGGATAAGGAAAGGGGAGGGGTGGAGGAAGGGGAGTATGGGGGGTCAGGGTTTGAGGCGGGGGTGCTGGATATGAGGATGGCGGGTTATTACGTGGCTGCCGTGATCTTGATAATGGGTGTAGGGGTGGTTTAGAGACTTAAGTGAATTGCAGGGTGTGAACTAAGTAGTTGATTAATAAAAGGGTCAGTAATAAATAAACTATTGGTGCTTAAGTGAACCCTCAACGAAACGCGAATATTTGCCATGACAGACAGCCAGGCGCCGCGGAGCTGGGCGGCGCACGAACACACCTCCCTTGTAACATTTGGTAACTGAGGCGCTGATCGCTGGTGTAGCAGCGACATGCGGATGAAGAGGTAGACGGCCTGGCGCCATGCCCTAACCGAAGCAGATGTACACCCAATCCTCCCAAGAGCGACACTGAGGGTCGCTGATTGGGCATGGGGGTTTTTAAATCGGTTGAGGCAGACTGGTAGACGCCGCATTGGGGGCGGGGCTTGCAATAAAGAAAATTCCCACAAAATGTAGGGGACCCTTATGTAACTTTGACGAATCTTTATACTGTCCATTATCTTTTGTTTTTTTTTCTCTCTCTCTCTTGTTCTTACGTTGCCTCATGTTAAAAGGTCCTTTTATTTCTTAATGGCGGTGGTCTAATATAAATTTCCATGTGGCTCTATATGTGGACACTCAGTGGATTGTGTTTTCCATTCTTTCCAGCTAATCTACAGTTTATCACATCTTTCCTGGCTTATTTCCCAGCGATATCTATACTGCATTCGGATTCTACACTAAGTTATTGGCTGCTTAATCAGTTGCTTTGTACTGTGATCGTATCGTATCTTTTATAAAAGCTCCAATAAGCTTGCATGCGTCGGCCTTAGTCACATGATGGCTCTCCACGCTGCTTGATCTCTGGCAGCCTCCCTATTCAGTCCCTTATCCCTGAGGTCACACTCTATGACCTCGTCTCAGGTCTTTTTCGGTCTGCCTCTCGCAACCCTACCCCCGACGTTCACACTTCTTACTGTAGATCCATAATATCTGAATGTTTCTTGTCTGCTTCTTACCATTTGTAAAGGTTCCCTGTACTGTGTGTGTGTGTGTGTGTGTTCTTACCTAATTGTTCTTACCTAATTGTATCTTTATAGGAATGAATAAAGCTCGTAGTCCCGTGTATTAAACCATTTTCATCATACATATCCTTAAATTTATGAAATGTTTTGGCACACACTATTTCATTCGGTAGTGCATTCCACTGGTCAATTATTGCTCTATTTGGGAAACTAAATTTCCTTACGTCTTTATTGCCTCTCCTTTTATGCAGTTCTTTGCAGTGTCCTCTTACTGCTGCATCCCCATAGGTTATATACTCATTTAGGTCTATTTTCGCCTTCCCTGATATGCATTTATATAGTATAATCATGTCTCCTCTTTTCCTTCTCTCCTGTAGTGTAGGTAGATTCAGTTTTTCTTCGTAGCTTAGATCCCTTAAGCTTGGTACCCATCTTGTAGCTGCCCTTTGAACTTTTTCAATCTTATCTATGTGTTTTTTTAGATGAGGACTCCAGACTACTGATGCATACTCCAGGGTTGGTCTGATGACTGATGTTATTATCTTTCTTAGTATGTCTTCATTTGTGTGTGTGTGTGTGTGTGTGTGTGTGTGTGTGTGTGTGTGTGTTCTTACCTAATTGTATCTTTACAGGAATGAGTCAAGCTCGTACTGTCCCGTGTCTTAAACCATATTAATCGTACATATCCTTAAATTTGTGAATTGTTTTGGCACACACTATTTCATTCGATAGTGCATTCCATTGATCAATTGCTCTGTTTGGGAAACTGAATTTCCTTACGTCTTTATCACCTCTCTTCTTATGCAGTTTTTTGCAGTGTCCTCTTGCTGATGCTTCCCCATAGGTTAAGTAATCATTTATGTCTATTTTCTCCTCCCCTGATATGCATTTATATAGCATTATCATGTCACCTCTTTTCCTTCTCTCCTGTAGTGTTGGTAGATTCAGTTTAGTTAGTCTTTCTTCGTAGCTTAGATCCCTTAAGCTTGATATCCATCTTGTAGCGGCCCTTTGAACTTTTTCAATCTTGTCTATGTGTTTTTTTGAGATGAGGACTCCAGACTACTGATGCATACTCCAGGGTTGGTGTCATGAATGATGTTATTATCCTTCTTAGCATGTCTTCATTTATGTATGTGAATGCTATTCTCATATTTGGAAGCAGTGTATACATGTTCCGTACCTTCTCGCTGATGTGGTCAGCCGGAGATAGTCTGTTATTGATAATCACACCTAGGTCCTTCTCTCTTTCTGATGTGTGTAGGGTTTTATTTCCTAACGTATAATCCCAGTCAGGTCTTTTTCCACTTTTACCAAACTTGATTACATGACACTTGTCCACATTGAATTCCATTTGCCATGTATTACTCCATTCATGAAGTTAATTTAATTCTTCTTGTAGCTTTTTACGAGTCTGTTAGTAATTCTCCGTTGTATTTTTGCATCATCTGCAAATATATTCAGATAGCTTTCATTTCCAGTGTTACTGTTTATATCATTTATATACACTAAAAACATGATTGGTGTCAGCACTGAGCCCTGTGTGGTACTCCACTAGTCACTTCTTTCCATGATGAGTAGTTTCCCCTTAGTACTGTTCTCATTTCTCTTTTTATGAGAAAATCTTTCATCCAACAAAACAGTTTGCCTTGAATTCCTCCTTGATGGTACAGTTTCCATAAAAGTCTTTGGTGTGGTAGGCTACTGTGTCAAATGCTTTCTTGTGTGTGTGTGTGTGTGTGTGTGTTTAGGGGTGTGTGGGATGTGTTATGTAAGGATTTTTTTTCTCTCTCTCTCTCCTTCTTTACTCCAGTTCATTTTACAAGTGCATATGTAAGTCTGATCATGTGTGTCTGCCTGATTCGCCACGGCTACAATATATCATCTTGCCTGGTCGCTTGCCTGCTCGTTACGAACAGCCTCGTATCTGCATAATGAACCGTGAAATATTGTAACTGGCGGACCGTGGCAGGACAACGAGAGATATAGAGGGGGGATAAGAGAAAAAGAGCAGATAGGAAAAGCAAAAAGAACAGAGTATGAGATAAAGAGAGCAGAGACTGAAACAAAGCGCATAAAGTCAGAATGGGGCCAGAAAAAGTGAAAAAAAAAAAAAAACGAAGAACGAAAAAAAAAACACAGGATAACAACAATAATATAGGCTCAGATAGGAAGTTCGGAGACTGATGAGGACTATGAGGAGTGCTACAGTATAAGCAGACGAGACTACGTGGTTCAGAGGCTGATGAAGGCTGGCTATGGGAAGACCAGGACTGATTTGAAAGAGTTGTCATTGTATAATCAGACAGGACGTGTACAACTCCCAATATGGTGTGTGTAATAAGCAGGAAAAAGCCTTGCATGAGGGAGGTCGGAAGCTACAAACGTGCTATTGACCAATTACCAATAGGAGGAGTGTAATAGATAATAAACACCCTTGCACGAGAGGGAGGTAGGAGGCTTTAAAAACATACCATTGACAGATTACCAATAGGACGAGTTTAATAAACACCGATGTAAAACACACGAATAAACATCGATGCCTGAGAGGTGGGGAGCTGTAAACATATACCAGTGATGTCACCAACTGGAGGAGCGTACTAGACAGTAAACACCCTTACTTGAGAGGAGGTGGAAAACTTTAGAAACATTCCAGTGACATATTAACCTTCATATTAAGCAAAGCACTGAGATATCTATTAACGCTTCCCATAAAAGACTGAACCTGAGTCTGTTATCTCGCAGCCACATACGAGAAGACATAAAACAAGGCATATCCAACGACTTTCAGTACAGCAACGTCTCTTCAAGCTTATTCTTACTTCAGACGACTTTATTCAACTTGGGCAAGTTATCTGCTAATGAAACTTGGGCAGGATATCTGGTACACAAGGCTGTATCTACTGCCATCTTTCTAGTTCTAGTATTTTCTACGAAGCTCTTATACAATCGTCCAGAGAGAGCTAAATAAACAAAAAACATATGCTATACTGAGGAAGGGGCAATCGTAACTATAAAGGGCGGTATTCTTAAGCAGTCCCCCCTCAGTCACACGAGAGGTAAAACATACAAACACAAAGTTTCAGTCACACAAGGCACACACAAAATATATAAAATAGACGAAACACGAAGCGAGCACACACACACACACACACACACACACACACACACACACAAAACCACGCCCACCTCCTGTGATATTTGACTTTGGAAGGACGGACCAACAATAGACCGTAATGCATAAACCAATTTATATAGACCTAGTCTCAACTAACCTATCTATATTTACTCAAACTGAACCCTGCCTAACCCCGAATGTCCTAATCCAACCCAAATTAACCCAACCTAATATAACTTAACCTCATCTAACCCAGTCTAATTGTTTTTAACCTCACAATCTCACGTAACCTCCACATACCTAACCTAACCAATTCTGACGCAGCCTAACCGCATCTAACCCTACCTAATCCTACCCAGTCTCACTTAACCATACCATACCCGACCTAACCCAACCCAGTCAAGCCTAAAATGACCTAATCCAACCGAACCTAACCCAGCCTAACCCAACCAAATAAAACCCAACCCAAAACCTATCAAAACCGACGTATTCTAAAGCAATCTAACCTAATCCGTCTATATCTAGCCGAACTGAAGCCAACCCAACCAAAAATTACCTAATCAGACCAAACCCTGCCCAAAGTGACCTAACCTAACTTTCGATCGGCTATATATTCGTTAAGAAATTTTGCTGCCTGAAAGTCTACGAGTGTAACAGTCCAAGTTTCGCCTGTTCTGTGTATATAAGTTTGTGTGTTTGTGTGTGTGTTTATTTAGGAGTGTCTGAGATGTGTACTACAGGGAAAAATTTACACTTTCTCTCTCTCTCTCTCTCTCTCTCTCTCTCGCGTGTTAAAAAATTGGGTACACAATCGGCACGATGCGTCCTTCTAATGTAGTACAGACAAAAAACGAGAGAGAGAGAGAGAGAGAGAATCCTCCCGTAGATAATTAGGTCCAACTGCTAGTGTTGTGTTGAATGGAAGAGGCAGTACATAACAGCCCTCCCTCCCGCCCTCCTTCCTGCCTCCTGTTTATAATCCTCTGCTGTTTTTTCTATTGTTTTGGCCCACTGTTACGGTCAAAACAAAAGACAATGACCAGAAATGACTCCCGTCGTGTCCAGCGCTTTGTCAGATAGAGGAGACAATCAAGGCAATCAACACAGCCTGTTCTCCTGCCCTCCTTGTTGTCTTTTGTTTTTAAGGCCCTACTGTTTTTCGTATATTGTTTTTCTGGTCCAGTGGTGCTTTTTCCTGTACATTGCTTTGGTCTGTGTTTTGTAATGTGGCCTAAAACTTGAGTCCCTTCCACTTGGTACTCTGTCTGAGGTTTAAGTGACTGGATGTGTTTTGTTCCTATTTCTGTCTGCATCCTCGTACTCTCTCTCTCTCTCTCTCTCTCTCACACACACACACACACACACACACACACACACACACACACACCCACAAGGATAGGATACTTTTCTTAAGTGGGCGAATCGAGTGAGAACACAATACTTCATATAAAATTTGGTATCAATAAGTAAATCTCTTGTCCAGTATGGCTTGTAAAATTGCCCTGCTTTGAGGAACACCAAAGCATTGTCTCCTTTCCAGCTATTGAACTCTCTCTCTCTCTCTCTCTCCCTCTCTCTCTCTCTCTCTCTCTCTCTCTCTCTCTCTTTTCCCATAGAGCCAAGTATAGCCGAGAAACACCCAAAACTTTTCTGCTAGACAAGAACAGAGCATCATTATTTTTTCTCTGCTCAGCTGTTGTGCCGGTCACGGCATGTCGTGGCTTTCTTAAGGGTTATATCAAGACCTGCCACTTCAAGCAGACCCTCTTAACTAAATAAAATCGTCTGGAAATAGCTAGAATAATAAAATGTCAGGGAATAAGAGGGTTAATACTCAGACTATATTTTCAGCTCTGGAAAGAAGTAAACACATGACACCATAGCCTAAGTACGGGTCACTGAGCATAAAAGGGCACTGGGGTTGAGGTGTGTGTGTGTGTGTGTGTGTGTGTGTGTGTGTGTGTGTGTGTGTGTGTGTGTGTGTGTGTGTGTGTGTGTGTGTGTGTGTGTGTGTGAAAGTGTAGTTGTGTAACAGTACTATACAGCCAGACACAAAAACTTCACCCAATATTTCACCTCATCTCTTCTACTTTTTACTTCCCTCTGTTGCCTAATATTCCTAAGCTGGGAGAGGCTTCGTATGCTTCTCCCCCTAATCATTCCCTCTGATACAATACAGGAAAGTGACGGATTTCCCCCGCACCCCCCCCCTCTCTCTCTCTCTCTCTCTCTCTCTAAGTGTTAAGTGGGAGCAGCAGAATACCAGGCAGAACTTTTAGGTCTCTTAAGTGTACCTCGTTTCATTGTTGTTGTTGTTGTGATATTTGCCTCACAACATGGTGAGGACACGGGCAAACATAGAGCCCGTCAGAGAAGTGGCATAAAGTAGCTCTCAAACGAGAGCATAGCGGTGACAAAAACTGCAAGACGAAGCAGCAAGGCAGGACAAGATCAGGCGTGGCTCAGCAGTTACGAGAGCAGTCTGGTGGCGATATAGTTGACGAGGGCAGCACGTGGTGGATCAAACCCGATGCCCTCACGGATGGCGGCTTCCTCAGATGGAGAGAGGGAGCTGGAGATGTATGCCTCACGGATCTTCTGATACAAAGTTTGGTAGACAAGAGGCAGTGTATCTTCGTCGTTGATCGGATCCGTGAGGCAGAAGAGTAGCTCTTCCAGGTCCGCATCCGTGCGGGCATCGAGATCACAAGTCCCTGAGAGTGGTGGAAGGAGGGCCTCGATCCGGCGAGCAACGGAGGAGGGATCGCTCTTGGTCTTTCCCCCTTTCTTCTTTTGTTTCTTCCTCTTCTCCTTAGGTGGAGGGGGAGAAGAAGAGAGAGCGATGGCGGCAGGCGGTGGTGAAGGTGGAAGAGGCTCCTCCACTTCGTCAGGAGCAGATGGAGAGGGCACGGAGGAGGGCTCCGCTGCGTCCAGATGTACTAGAGGGACGGGGGACGAGACACGCTCCTCCTCAGCTCCTGACGAAGGGAGGTGGACCTCCACGACAGTCTCCCCATACTCAATATCCATGGCCTGTGACGGTTCCGGGTCGGTGATCGAAGGTTCAATGGTGGTGGCGCCAGTCGTCCGGTTGAGAGGGGCATCCAAACACAGCCGTTTTCGCGGTGTCGTGCGAGGTGGTGGTGGCTGCTGTCGCCAGGCCTGACGCTCCTGACGAGGGGGGAGACGAGGATCGCGGGTGAAGCTTCGGGGAATAGCAAGGCGTGGAAGGCCGTTCTCCTCAAAGATCTGAGGAAGGAGAACAGCCAGAACCGCCTTGCTACCCCCACTAAAAGCCTCAGCCGTCGCAATACACATCGCAACGAGTGTGTTTGTGTTGCCAGCACTTCCAGGACCCTTTGGCTGGCGTCTCTGGGCAGGGTGACGCCGCCGTGCACGGGCAGAGCCCTGCACAGCAACACCACCCGGCCCAGTGACGTCCTTAGCCTCGGGACCCTTGGAAGCCTGTACAACACGAAACTCCACCGTCTCCCCCTCGGCAAGTGAGCGCTGGAAATGCCGTGAATTTGGTGCAACGATCCCAGAAGCGTGCACGAAAACATCAGCGCCAGTGTCGCGGCGCTTGATGAAACCGTAACACGATCTCACGATGAACCAATTCACGGTTCCCTGGATGGAAGTGGCTCCTGGCGGCACGGATCTGCTGTTTGGTGCCCCCCTCAACGGGTCGCAGGCATGAGCAGAGTCGCTGGAAGTCTCGGGCATAGTGACGACTGGCCAGGCCAAGCTATGCAAGAGGAGTGCTCGTTTCATTCACTGTCCTAGAATTCGAGGAGTGAGGGTGTGCGGTGTGGCTAATGTGGTACACAACCCTTTCACTACGAGTACTGTAATCTTAATCGTGCAATCTCCAGACGATTTTATCCAGCTTAAAGGGGATTTGTCGAACTGGAGGGGTTATATCTAGCCTTCATTAACCCCTTCGCCACTAAGGGTCTTTTCCAAGTTTAAAATCGTCTTGAGAGAGAGAGAGACAGAGGCAGACAGAGAGACAGAAATAGACAGACAGAATTAAAATAAAACTGTGTCATCGGACTGAAGGAGTTAACCAGTTTCTATGACCAACGCCAGACGATTTTATTCAGCCGAGGGACAATTTTTATTTTTTTATTTTTTTAAGCATGGAAGAAGGAACTGCGGCTAAACGGTGGAAAACTATCTCTTATAAACTTTTTTTTTTCCTTTTCCGTGATAACAAATTTAACCCTTTCAATTCGGCGGGGTATTTTTTTATGCATTCGTGCTGGAGAGCAGATTTGACTAGTAACCAAGGAGACTCATTTCTATCTCTCAACTGAGGCCCACTGAATTTCACGCAACCACGACTTAGCATTCTCTTTGTGGGAGTGGTCTGGTTCCGTCAGATGAAAACAAACAGACTATAATAACAAGAATAAACTTAAAAAAAAGAATGGACATCACCGGGATTCAAGGCATTAACCCGGGAAGATTTCACTCAGTAGCGGGAAATTCGCACGTGTAGTAACAACGTGACTGAATCTGGCACCTCCCCGGACTCCCAGATACGATAGGATCACGTCTTTTCCGTTTTATTCTCGCTGGGCAGAAGAGAGCGAGGTGGAGGGGTGCTGTCAGGTGAACCCGTCTGACCTACGCTGAATACGTGGTTAGAAAGTCTCCATTAACCCCTTCTATATGCAAGCGTTCTTCAGTGTCGGTATATCGACCAGAAAGTCTCTATTAATCCCATCTATATGCAAACGTTATTCGGTATCTGTAAATTTGTTAGAAGGCCCCCATTAATCTTTTCTATATACAAACGTTTCTCGGCATCGGTATCTTCTTATCACCCACACGTTTTCATTCAGCTTAGACCAGGCCTCTTCTAATTTGTCTTCGAGTATTATAGTAAGATACCTGAATCTAGGAAAGGGTGGCTACAAATCTATCGTCTCCAGGTCATTCTATCCTTTGCCATCCCGCTTCCTTCTCTCCAGTTTACGCCCTCCTCACTCATCTACCTCTCCATCCGACCCCTCCATCTCATCCTCGGTTTCTCCCACACCCCCTCCACCCTCACCCCACTCACATACTCTCCTAGTCAGTCTCGCATTCTCCATTCTCACTAAAAACACCAGCACATCCACAGCGCCACCACAACGTTCCATATCTTCTTTTTTGTGCCACTCTGTCTGCAGTAGTGAAGGAAATAATGCTCAGACTGATGGGATTAAGGCCTGTATTCTCGTCGGTTAAGGTGGCTCCCTGACACCTTATCCATAGCGAATTATTTTCCATAGTGTGCCTTACTACTCTCCTGTATATTGCGTATATCTTTTAAACACCATCATGGAAGGCAAAAATAACATGCAAGGAATTATTAATCAGATGCAAGTAAAAATAAACCGGTAAGGAAAAGGTGTTAGGGAGCTTACTTACCTGACGAGAATACGCGACTAAAAAGATTATTCCGAATCCCAACTGATGCCAAACTCGAGGATGGACAGATGAACCCCCTGACTGCGATATGTTCCCTCCGCTAAGTATAAGGGTATGATGTTTGCCTCAGTGGAATACCTAGGTGAGTCCATGGCAGCGAGAAAAAGACACACACACACACACACACACACACACACACACACACACACACACACACACTTAGGTCTGCTTGATCAACTCTCTGACCCTGGGGATGCCTTCTTCATTCCTTAATATTTTCTTCCAGTTTTATTCAACACAGGACAGACTTATAGAACAGGAAGAGATGACCCCTCCAGTACGACAGACCTTTCCTATGCTGAATAAAATCGTCTGGTAACAACAAGAATAAACAGGACGTCACCTGGATGCTGCAGCCAGGATTCAGTATTAAAATTGAAAGCGCAAATGTAAAGACAAGCTCCCTATTGCTTACGACAATTTTTGAAATACCTGATGAGGATAGGACACGTCTCACCTTTCCGTACCTGCAGTGAGGGATGTGGGCTAATCACCTTTAATTACAGGTGTCCCTTTAATTACCGTCAAATCATAGGACAGTACTTGACTTCCCCTTCGCGTTCCCAGTTACAATACAATGGTCATGATCCTCTTTAACCAGAATTTACGTTTTTTACGCTGCTTTATTTTCTAACATAAAGCCTCTCCTACTGAAGGGATTATTCCAGCTGAAAAAAGCGAGAAACAAACAACAACTTTCCTAATAACATCCAGTAAGAGGCCGAGGTGCAATACACGCAATAAATCGCTGAGAAAAGGGAGCTCCGAAGTCTACACTGCAACCTGTAATATGGAACAAAAGGCGACGCCACACTTACAAGCACACCAGGGAAATATACCGTAACAAGGGCTATACTGTAGACTAATGATGGTGGATTTTGGCTCGTACGCTACCACTGTCATTCAGAGTACCGTGAACTGGAATGTAGGTGATCGCGAAAAGCTTTTAATCGAGGTCATCCTTCCTAAGCTGAATAAAATCGTCTGGCGGTAACAAGAAGGAAAATTGAAGTGATGTTCTCGGAATGGTTATGACGGAGACTATATTGCTCTAGGGTAGAAGGGGCAAACTAATCTTTGCTCATCTATCTATCTTTCAATCTATCTAGGGTGTAAGGAGAGATAGAGATTACCTTCCACTTTACGATGTGAGAAATGGAGCCTTCTCTCTCTCTCTCTCTCTCTCTCTCTCTCTCTCTCCACCAGCCAGATAATATGATGTACTCGTCCGTGCCAAGTAAAGACAAACAGCCGGGAGAAGGCCGGCCACCTGCACCACTAGGGTACTTTTTCCGAGTTATTTTTAGAAGTTTAATTTATAGTTACCTTAAATCTCTCTGCTTCACATATTTAAACTGTGGTGAAAGCTGTTTTCCAGTGGTACCAGATATCTGCCAAAACAACGACAAATGCTGCAGAAAATAAGGGCCACAAATTTACCCTTGCCCTCTCGGATACGTTGTACTCCTAGTGACTGGACACTATAACTCGATCACGCTATCTCAGTCATCTCTCCTGTACTACCTTTTAAAGTTACAGACCGAGGAGAAAAGTTGACTTTTTTGCCTTGCAACAGGTTGCCGTCATCACCAAGAACTAACACAAGCAATAACGAACCCTTATCATCAGTAGTTCTGGCCAGTACTAGCAAAATCAAAGTGGTTCCGTGCAAGTCTCACCGTTCCCATCATCACCCAAGGACAGTACTAACACAGTACCTTGCTTTAAGCTCACATAATCAATATACTACGTTGCAATACAGGAAGGTTAAAATCTCAGAGTGGTGTGGTACGGGACAGCCAAAGTTTGCCCACATTCCCTACCGGTTGTGGCAATGTGGGCTGTTACATGAACCATTTCTATGTGATAGCAATATGAAGTACACAAGAAAAGAGTATGGGAAGGAAGGATATTCCCTGTCTCTGGGGAGGAAAGAGAAATACGCAAGATACGACGCAATGCTGGCTGAGAAATTCCGATGAACTCTTGGTCATGGCTGTGCAGAATCAAATCATCAGTCATTATCATCATCATACACACGACCAGATTAAAGTGCTGTGGCCAAATACCTTGCAACTAGCTATGGGTCGACTTAATACCACATTGCTATAGGTCCACATCATCATTATATCATCATCATCATCATCATCATCACCATCATCATACTATCATCGACAATTTCAAAGCACACTACCTTGCAATTGGCTGTGGGTCGAGTTGAGACCACTTGTCAATGGGGTCAGCGTTGATTAGCCTGGCCAGAGCCGCCTCCGTCAGTGTCACCAGCCCAGTCTCGGGGTCGGCGCTCCACTGGCCTGCCTGTAGACCCCCGCCACCGCCACCATCTCCCTCAGTCTTACCTCCGTCGCCAAGTCTCATCTCTTCCACCATCATCCTTCGACTTGAACCTCCTCTATTTGGAAGGTTCTCTGCTACCTTCTCAACCAGCTTGAAGGCTTGTACTCTTGTCGTAGCGAAAAAAATTGTGTCTTGTCCTTATATCTGCCGGAATCGTATCATTATCCTTTCAGGTGAACCTCCTGTGTCTTGAAGGTTCTCTGCAACCTTCTCAACCAGCCTAAAGATGCTTCGTTGTAAAGAAATATACTAATGGAGTTTTAGTTACTTCTGCCGGAATGGTATCACACAATCGTCCTAAGCACTGATGCCGTCCCTCATTATCACGGAGCTAACAGGATCATCGACACTCAGAAAATGTTAGGTAAATTCACTGTTCTATCTATCTATCAATCTATTGCCAGACGCCTCAATCCAGTTTGGGGTGGCCACAAACAAATAACCTCCAAGTCGCCCTGTCCCCTGCCATTTCACTGCCCTGCTCCCAACTCACCCCCCCCTCTCTCATATACCTCTCCACCCCATCCCTCCATCTCATCCTCGGCCTCCCCCTCCCTCTTCCCCCCTCCACCTCACTCACATACACTCTCTTCGTCAGTCTTTCACTGTTCTATTCCAGAAAAATACACTGCATGTAAACCATAAGGCTTTGAACTGGGACCTCTGCAGGAGGGAAGGGGACTGGGTGAGACTTCTTCAGGGGGGTGAAGGAGGTTTTTGAGACTTCTGGAGGAGGAGTAGGCCACTGAATGAGACTTGTAGGTGCTCAAGGAAGCTTTTGAGACTTTTGCAGGAGGGGAAAAATACTGCTGTAGGTGCTCAAGGAGGCTTTTGAGACTTGTGAACGAGGGGAAGGAGGCTTCGAGGTGAGACTTCTGCAGGAGAGTAAGGAACCGAACCACTAACACAGCCGCGACACTCTGTCCCTGGAGGGAGTGACAGGGGCGTCCGTCCTCTCTTAGCTCACTCGCGGTCCACACTGACTCCATTCACCACTGCGCTCCCTCGGCCCTCTCTCTAGACTTGGAGAATTGACGGCTAGGATGCTGGGTCGACATACATTTATAATTTTTCTTTTGCCTTATCAACGTTCTCTGTCTCAACCAGAGTTTAGGACTGCTTACTTAATCCTTTGTCTTCACTTATATAACCACCAAACGTTTCACAATAAGGCAAGTTAATATTAAAAAGGAAAAACATAAAACTAACACATAAAGGTGGGTTTAGCTGAGCTTGAGAATAAATTGGTTTTGGGATAAATAATTACACTGAGAAAGAGTGTCTGAGAAAGAGGTGGATCTGATTAGTATGGTAATAATGAGACAGATTTGGGGTAGTCTATGGATAATTAAGATAGAAGATAAATAATAACTAAGAGAATAAATAGGAACTTCGATAATTGTATGGTAAATGGAGATTTTGTCTTAATGTGGAAATAAATAAACAGGTTTTTGGGGTGGTTAGTGCTCGTTAAGCTGAGAAACAGAGGGCAGGACACATCAAACAAAACCTTGCTAGTGTTATCACGGTGTTCATCCCATCATTAAATAGCCCTAAACATGTCTGGACCCCTAGCCTTTGTGTGTGTGTGTGTGTGTGTGTGTGTGTAGGCAGGCAGGTAGGTAGACGAACAGGCAGGCACGAAGGCAGTTACGCAGGAACGCATGTAAGTGGGTAGGTAATCAGGTAGGCAGACAGGCAGGCACCCAGGCAGGTAAGCAGGTAGGCAAGTTAATCCATCCTAAACCTAAACTGAATCTTTTAAATGTAATCTCTTCGAAAGGACTAAGAAGTATGACCAAGGCGCCTGATACACTGTTGGTAACGAGTACTGTGCCATCTCAAGTCAGTCACGAGGCTATAAAAATATCACCCAATTCTCCTCTCAGCAAGATACAGGGGAAGAGGCTTGATAACTGGGCACTGGTCGAGGGAGCTAGTGATTTGAGGTGCCAGTCATCGGTGTTGGTTAGTGATGTTACGGGAGCTAGTTTGGTGATGAAGCAGAACTGCCTCAAGAACACGAACACGATAACGAACACACACACACACACACACACACACACACACACACACACACACACACACACACACACACACACACACACACACACACACACACACACACACACACACACACACACACACACACACACACACACACACACACACACACACACACACACACACACACACACACACACACACACACACACACACACACACACACACACACACACACACACACACACACACACACACACACACACACACACACACACACACACACACACACACACACACACACACACACACACACACACACACACACACACACACACACACACACACACACACACACACACACACACACACACACACACACACACACACACACACACACACACACACACACACACACACACACACACACACACACACACACACACACACACACACACACACACACACACACACACACACACACACACACACACACACACACACACACACACACACACACACACACACACACACACACACACACACACACACACACACACACACACACACACACACACACACACACACACACACACACACACACACACACACACACACACACACACACACACACACACACACACACACACACACACACACACACACACACACACACACACACACACACACACACACACACACACACACACACACTTGTGGTCACAGCCTTGCCCTTAGATCGGACTATATGAGCTCTCAGCTCCCTTCCGGGAGGGTAAAAGCTGACGATCACGACCATCAGGTGATCCTGACCGACCCGGTGAATTACACACACACAGTATAACCTCAGATGTGTCCTTTCCAGACTTATGCCTCACCCTTTATAATGAGGAGGACCATAAGTCGAAGAGGCTGTGTATTTCAAGTGTACAATTTTCCTGCTTGGAATGATTATAACCACTGATGCTACCGGCTCTAAGTACAGGCTTGCGAGGATCCTAAGTGATTTGCCTGATAAGGGAAATTACAATGAGGAAAAGAATTAATGAAGGTAGGAAAGAGGAGGATATAAATGGGGGAAAGAATAAATGAAAGTAGGGAAAAGGAAAATATAAAAATAAAAATATAAACTGAGATGACATGAGAGAAAAGTGATACCATGCCTTTTGCTGATAGGAAATTCCAGCACCTTATTACATGGACTGAGGTAGCGAAAGGGAACTGGTCAAAGTTTTCCATTTTCTACTTACAAAATGCTGCGGTAAAGGACGCACGCACGCACACACTCACTCACCCACTCTCTCTCTCTCTCTCTCTCTCTCTCAAAAGAAAAAAAAAAAGATGCACAATTAACTTATATGTCATGCCAGAACACAAAATGTATTGTATCACCGAAAACTCAAGAACGGTAGATTTTACAGCCAATAAACTGGAAGGGAAGTCTCAAAGAAATCGTTTTATTGCCCAGACGAAACACCTACAGCTTTTGATTGTGCCTTGAGGACCCGAAACCAATTGAAGAGACCGAGGTGGACCAGAATACTAAGAAAGTGTATCGCCTTTAATATGAGAGACTTTGAAGACGAGAGAAGTAGGAGAGGGCTTGAGATGAGAGGATTACTAGTTCAATACGAGAGGCCTTTGGATAGGAGTGAAGCAAGACAAGGAAACTTCAGGTCAGAAAATTATCTATTTCAATACGAGAAACTGTGGAGGGGAGTGAAGTTAGAGAGGAAGGGTTGAGGTGAGAAAAAGGGGCGTGAGTTGCAGAGAAGGTCGCCATATGGAGGAGGAAAGGGTGACATGGAGGTGATTCATTTGTAGTCACCCTTGACGGGATTAAGGCATCTGGTGACAGACAGGTAGACAGTTAGATTGATTGACTGACTGATTGATTGATAAGTGAAGTTTGTATGGAAGACGTAAATTTGGACCAGCTTAAAGTGAGTGTATAGTAGAAATGGATGGTCGAAGTAGGTATACAGGACAAAAATCTACCAAGTGAAGGTGAAGGTAATACAGAAATGGGTGGCAGATGTATGTATGAAGGACGAGAAAATGGACCAGGAGATATATGTATGAAGGACGAAAATAATGGGCCAGGTTATTGTGAAAGACCTATAATTATCAGAGTATAAAAAACAAGGAATCAATAAGCCTCAAGTACTGAGATACAAGTCCTTCAAGTCTAGAGAGAAGCCATAAACCACACACACAGGCCAATTAAGGAAACTCGCCAATGAACGAGCAAGATGATGACCATAACCATTTTCGTAATAACTTTCCTTGTATATCTTGCACGTAGGTAGGTTTGTACAACTTTAAGATGTGGAAACTGATTAGCTTGCGTGTAGATGTGTGTAGGGGGGGGGGTGCGCGCAAGGAAAGGGGGGGAGGTCATGTAATCTACTGGTGTTTGCACTTTGCTCATAAAAAACACACTACAGAACTAGTATGTGATGTTACAGCAGACCAACGTACATATCACTACTATTTAACCATCAATATACTTTCAGCTGGAGAGCCACGGTCGCTCAGTGAAAGCGTTTTTGTCTCGTGATCTGTTTTTAGGGTAACTCAAACCAAGGCGGCCATTTAAAGAGAATCCTGATATTAAGTATTTTCATGTGGAGTCAAAATTCTCTGCCAGCCTTGCGTCCTACTTTCCGTATTTCTCACTCTTGTCAAATGAGAGTATCGTTCCTTCTGATACCTTTCTCTTGTGTATTTCATATTGCTATCACAAGAAACTAGTTCATATGGCACCTTTCCATTCCCTCAACTGGCAGATAGGTGTTGGAGGCTTTTTGCTCACGGACATACTTGCATATGTGATCACCTTGTCGGTTCATATTGCAGACTGACGGGATGAATCATTATAACACATTTACGTATCACTCTCACTACAGACACCCATCACCATTTGTGCTTCTGTGTTGCGTGCCTAACCTTGTAAGACGGACGGGGTAAAGGAGAGACGGAGGGGTAAGGGAGAGACGGGGGGTAAGGGTGAGACGGACGGGGTATGGGAGAGACGGGGGGTAAGAGAGAGACGGACGGGGTAAAGGAGAGACGGAGGGGTAAGGGAGAGAGGGAGGGGGTAAGGGAGAGGGAGGGGATAAGGAGAGACGGACGGGGTAAGGAAAGACGGTGGAGGGGTAAAGGAGAGGCGGGAGATAAGAGAAACTGGGAGGGATAGGCAAGTGGGAAGGAAGAGAGGAGGGAAATGGGGAAAAAGAAAGGAAGAGGAAAGATAGAGAGGAAGGGAGATGGGAAGAGAGGAGAGGAAGGAGTGTGTGTGTGAGGAAGGGGAAAGGAAGCGTGGAAAGAGAGAGGGAGACAGGGAGAAAGAGAGAGGGAAAGAGATGCTTGAGTAGGGAAGGGAAGGGTTGGGTAGTGATAGCAGATGATAAAGGTGGGAGTGGTGAGAGAGGGAATGAGAGGTGTGAGTGAGGAAGAGAAGGGAATCAACTGGGATCCTGCTAAATTAATCAGTAGAACAATAGTGTACTGGATTAATCTTTTTCTAATCTATACGGTGGACTGGTGGGTGGAGGAGAGCCTGTCAAAGTCTCACAGAAGAGATACCACATAGCCTATTTTACAACCAAAGACCACGACAGGACCAGTAAGTTTGTTGGCATTTGGACTTGTAAAGCTTGTCCCATTAGTTTTAAGAACAGTGGTGTAAACTTGCAAAGAAACCAACTGACCTTCTCTGTACATAAAAAGATTCAGAAGGAAGCTGTTGGTGGATGAGGAGAGAGAGAGGCAAAGAGTAAATTGACTCATAAAGCAGTGACAAAGAGGCCATTGGATAGACTTAGAAACGACTAGGCATGATGTCCCAGAGATTACCAACACTTAAGTCGTCTCTGTCAGCTTGCCTCTCTCCTATAGACGTATATACATACATAGACAGAAAACTAACGCGCAAACACACACACACACACACACACACACACACACACACACACACACACACACACACACACACACACACACACACAAATATACAAAACAAAAAGCAAGTATACACAGCATCCACATTCTCTCTCTCTCTCTCTCTCTCTCATTCGTTAAGAATATGAACACAAATTGAGTTTATATTTGCCTAATGTATGAAAAACAGAAGCTCGAAGGAAACTATACCTGAAAAAAAGAAGGTAATATATTTTGGGGTATATGGAGAAAAGTCGAAAATAAAGAGGAAGAAATATGCTCTGTGTGCATGAACAAGAATGGAAAAAAAAACACCGATAATAAACGAAAAACCTGCTAGCTGTAAACTTTGAAAAAACACGAAAAAACAGGAGGTTATTTCTGTCTTACATACGTGAAATACGGAAAGGACAGAAACAAAATATTACCCCAAGAAAACATGGAAATTCGTGGTTGTTTTGGGGTGATGGGTAAAAAATAGGGAAGAGGGAAGGTAGGGTTGGCACAAACAACAGAAGGAATGCATAATGAATCTTCCTGCCAGCGAATTACCTTAGTGGGAGACGCAAAGGTAAGGATCCGTGTGTGTGTGTGTGTGTGTGTGTGTGTGTGTGTGTGTGTGAGAGAGAGAGAGAGAGAGAGAGAGAGAGAGAGAGAGAGAGAGAGAGAGAGAGAGAGAGAGAGGGAGGGGCGGGACCACTGGAAAAAGTAAGTTAAGAAATCGGTGGACTGTATAGGCAACTAAGTAACCCCCTCCCCCCCCTCTTCTCTGTCTGTCTGTCTGTCTGTCTGTCTGCCCCTCTCTCTCTCTCTCTCTCTCTCTCTCTCTCTCTCTCTAACCACTTGAAATTACAGCCTCTAGATAACATCAACAGTAGCAGGGCACTACAGGGGCAGCGGTCCTTTTGTGAACATCTAATGGGGTAAGTTGAACCACAGAACTAAGCCCATGATGGCAAGCGGTTTATTTACACTAATACCCCTCAGTGTAGTCATCATCTGAGAGACCAAGAACACTGAATTATGGGATATTTACACTACACTCTCTTGTCCTTCATCTCACTGAATTGGGCCACTCATATCTTAAATTCTATGCTGTGGTTGAATGAAATCTGGCAAGGCGGTGATATAGAGTAGAAGCTCCTTGATTACTAGTTACATCAGCCTTACAATGTGACAACCTCTGGCCATCTACTGAGCTGAAGGTACCACGGATCTTGGTCATGTTTAACCCTTATCGTATACTCAGAAATATACTACAAATTCCCTTCCACATATTCCCATCCAACCTCACTCTTAACTCCATCACCTTTAAGTATTGTCTGTTTCATATTAGTGTTATAGTTACATGCGAAGGAGTTATCGTAAAGGACTATGGGCAGGTATGGAAATGTGTAAGAATATGGGCAGGTATGGAAATATGTAAGAATATGGGCAGGTATGGAAAGGTGTAGGAATATGGGCAGGTGTGGAAAGGTGTAGGAATATGGTCAGGTATGGATAGGTGTAGGAATATGGGCAGGTATGGAAAGGTGTAGGAATATGGGCAGGTATGGAAAGGTGTTGGAATATGGGCAGGTGTGGAAAGTTGTAGGAATATGGGCAGGTATGGAAAGGTGTAGGAATAAGGGGCAGGTATGACTCGTGGCCATTGTGATACTAATTTGGAAGGGAGTGAATCGTGGCCTAGTGACTAATTTCGTACGGGCAAATAATTGAAAGTTATGTCAACACCTCACTGCCTGCGTCACCCTTCTCTCTTATTTCAGAACAATTGTGGCGAATGAGGGTGACCAGTGACACAGCAACAATGACTGGTGGTGGTGGTGACGGTGGTGTGGTGTGGTGTTGTGTGGTGTGGTGTGGTGTGGTGTGGTGTGGTGGTGGTGGTGGGGGAGGGATCGTTATTTAAAAAGTAGTGACGAGGGGGAAGAGGGAAATATAGAAAAGAGGTGATAGGGAAGGAAGGAAATAAGGAGGGAAGAGGGTGAGAGGAGAGTTGGAAAGTAGGGACATTTGGAGATAAGGGGAGAAAAGGAGAGAAAGTTAGCAGGGAAATATAGAAAGAATGAGAGAGACGTAGGGGGGGGGGGAAGAGAAGAAGGAGAGAAGAAGGGGTAGGGAAGGAAAGAACTGTTTCGGTAAGACGAAGAGAGCGAGAGTTTGAGAAGGTAAACATAATACTTGAAGAGATGGTGAAGGAAGGAAATACGGGGGAGAAGAGGGAGAGAAGGAGAGATAGGGAAACAGGGAAATATGGAGAAAATGAGTGAGAGGGCGAGGTAAGACAGAAAGAAAACAGGACAGAAGAGGAAGGAAAGGAGAAGTAAGGAAGGAGAAAACAATGGTAAGAAGAGGGAGTGAAGAAGGTAGGAAAGCAGTGAAATAAGAGGAAGAGAACGAACGGTTGGTTAGGAGAGGAATGAGGAGAGAGACAGGGAAGGAGGAAATTATGGAGAGGAGTGATAGAGAAGGAAATACAAAGAGAGGAGAGTGAAATGAGGAGAATAGTGTCACAAAAACAAATATTAAGAGAAGACAGAGAGAATGAGAGGTACGGAAGGAAGGAAATAGTGAGAGATGTGAAAAATAAGGACAGACTCAAATGACACAGCAAATACAAAGCGTTCAGGGAGTGCATACCTCCGCTAACGCCAATATAATTTATGATTTCTTGTATCTGGATCCGGATCCACCTCAAAATATAATAAACTCCTCCTTGACCCACAGCCCACCTATCCACCAAACAGAGAAGCAAACTGATATAGCATTTTCCAAGTTCGATGGCAGAAACAGATACGTAGAGAGGAGGGAAAGAATGAAAGGTATGGAAGGAGGGAAATAAGGAGACAAGAGAGAGAAACCTAGAGATACCAAAGTGACACAGCAACAAACACGAGGGTGACAGTTGGAGCCCCTGCGTTGCACAAACGTTTTTTATCCCACCGTCGTGCTGGGCCAGGTAGCGGACCAACTATGCTCTTTTTACTCTAACTTGGCCAAAAACTGCCATCTATCCATCGTGAATGCCGAGCGGGAACAGTAAATTAACGCTAGAATGTTATGCTGGTCACGTACATTGTTATGGAAAGGACGTGTTGTTGGGCCATAGCACTGTCTTTTTCGGCCACTGACCTACACGAAATCAAGCTGCAAAAGGACTAAAATCTGGGAGCATATTTATCACTTACCTCACACGTTCCAGCTATCATTGCCCACGCTATGACACTCTCTTACCTGGAGAGGAGAAGGAGGGATTGAGAGTTGTTTGTATAACCGAGCATTGGTAGGCCTTAAACACGCATTTTCGTTGCCTCTCTTCACACAGGTGCTCAACGAAGGTAGCACATAATAGCTTGTTAGATGGTCATGGTTGTTATAGGATCCCATTACGTTAACCAATTATATTTAGTGACGAAGGCAGCTCAAGGTGGTCCCCATTAGGAATTACCTTCCATCTATTAAGGTATAGCTCGTGGATATAAGACTAGAGGCTGAGAGGGGCAGGAGGAGAGGGGGAAGGTGTTGGGGTGTGGGAAGAGTAAATATATTGGGTGCAAATCATCATCATCATGACAAAGTTGATAAAGGCCTGTAGATGCAAGTTCTTTTTTTTCTGGGGGTGGAACTACAGATTACTATTCTGTAGTAGCAGTAGCAGTGCACACACACACACGCACGCACGCACGCACGCACGCACACACACACACACACACACACACACACACACACACACACACACACACACACACACACACACACGCACGCACGCACGCACGCACACTCTCCTCTCTCTCTCTCTCTCTCTCTCTCTAACATCTGGTCCACTCTCCAACTTTCACTTCTGGACACAACAAGAGGACGAGACAAGGCTGATTTGGGGAAGGTGAGCGAGAGTGAGGCAGGATGATGGGTGAAAGTGAGGCAGGGTGGGAGGGAGGGAGGTAGGAAGCGAGGGAGGGAGAGAAGCAGAGTGGGAGGTAGGAAGGGAGGGAGAGAGGAAGGTAGGAAGCGAGGAAGGGAGGGAGGGAAGAAGGCGAAGATGTTGTTGTGGGGAAGGATGGTTTTGAAATGGAGACAGGGAGGGAGAGAGGTAGGAGGAATGGCTGAAGAGGAGGTAGTGAGATAGGGAGGGATTTAGGGAGGGAAAGAAGTAGGAATGGTAGGACGGAAGGTTGCAAAGAGGGAGGCAGAGGGGGCGGACGAGAGGATGACAGCGAAGGAAGGAGGTAATATGGGACAGGGAGAGAAAGGCGGTAAAAAATCTAATACTGAAAATTGATGAATGATTGATAAGGGATGCAGTTGAATGTTTCTTTAAAAATTTGTTTTAAATTATTACTAATGCGAAGTCTTTATTCTTCTGCAATTTTAATATTACCCTTTCACACACACACACACACACACACACACACACACACACACACACACACACACACACACACACACATATGTACTATCTATCTATAGCCCAACGCCTCACTCTCGTATGGGGTAGCCACAAATTTCCTCTCTGTCACCCTGTCCCCTACCATTTAGCTGCCTTCCCTCCAACTAACATCACCCTCTTTCATATATTTCTCCACTCTATCCCTCCATCTCATCGTCAATCTCCCTTTCCCCCCTCCACCTCACTCGCATACATTCTTCTAGTCGATATCTCATTCTCCTTCCACGTATATACACTGGTAGGTATATAATGATGTTAGTCCATACATCTGACAGACTGAATATAAAAGAGTAAGGATATTTTCTTTTGTTTTCAGAGCTGCCTCCGTGTATGATCAAGGAAGAAGAGCGTTAAACAAAAGCCTCCTTCACTCCCAGGCACATACTTCTTATACAACATCCCTGTCAAGCCATCACCCTCATATCTGGACAAGAGATCAATCCAGCGTGGGGGCGGACATTAGAAGTGTGTGTAGTGGTATGTCTTTACACGTGTTATCAGTGCTGTACCCTGATGAGCTTCTCACGATGACTATACAGACTCATGCAATTACTGCCACTATGCAATGCCAGGGTGAGAGCAGTCCATAAAAATATCTATCTATCCATCTATTGCCAGACGCCATAATCCCGTACGGGGTGGCCATTTGACTCTGAGTTACTTGTTTTACAGGGAGGGGCACTAACCCTCCACCAACCCACTTGACACGTAGGGAGCACGTATGGTTTGGTTATATGGTTACCACCCAGCGTTGTAAATGGTTTCTTGGCTTACAGGAAACCATTTGGTCCATAAAAAAATATATATATTGTTAATTACTCTAGGAAACAACCCCGGAAACAATGACTAATACCTAAATGAATAAATAAAATAATGGTGAGTGAATGGGAGTGTGGCACATTCAACTGGGCAAACTTTGATTAATATCTATATCATTTTGGAGTGGGAAAGGAGGTCTGGATGATGATGATGATGATGATGATGATGATGATGATGATAAATGACTAGCTGACTACCTTCCAGTTCACTTTATTCTGTTGGAAGGGTGGAGGGAGGGGGGGCAGGCTAATCGTCTCCCACTCCCCTCTTGGTTGTGCCCACGACTTGATATTATATGGAACAACGATGTGGATTATTTTTTACTATATGCATGTAAAGTCATTTGGGGTATGAACCACTGTCGACCCATTCTCCTTAACATCAATACCGCATAATTCTTTTTCTTTTTTCAGACGTTGGCACATAGACGGGATTTCCTGCCAGTACAGATCATATGAAGGAATATATAAGTGCGGGGAAAGCGACCCCATTCAGCACACGATCGGACCCAGACAGTTACCCACACTCAGCAAGATTACCCCACGTACGCCTGTCATCCATATTGAGATAAAATTGCCCACCTATTAACAGATGATTTCCAAATGGCCCGGTTGTGAATAAATGTGTGTGTGTGTGTGTGTGTGTGTGTGTGTGTGTGTGTGTGTGTGTGTGTGTGTGTGTGTGTGTGTGTGTGTGTGTGTGTGTGTGTGTGTGTGTTTATAATGCTTGTACGTGTTTGGAGTTCTGAACTGTGCTGGTGAGAGCCTTCACGTGGTGGCACTGATATAACCAAGCTGCGTCGCTGCCCGGGTTATACAGTACAAACGTCCCTCCTGTCCCTCCCTATACTCCCAAAAGAAGCTGGTGAGGTGTAGGAGGACAACTTCAGCGGAAACGGTGGAAAATCTGAGGAAACTTGGAGGAAAGTAGGAGGAAAGAGAGAGAAGAGAAGAGGAAAGGGAAAACCACTTAGTAGGTCCTTGAAGGGTGACGCGACTGGATGAGAAAGAAGAGAGAAGAAACTGAAATGAAACTGGGAGAAAACTGGGAGGAAAGTGGGAGGACACTGGAAGGAAACTGAGAGGAAACGAGGAGGAAACTGGAAGGAAACTGAGAGGAAACGAGGAGGAAACTGGAAGGAAACTGTGGGGAAAATTGGATGAAAGTGGGAGGAAACTTGGAGGAAAGACGATGAAGAGAATGGAGAAGTAACTAGTTGGCCAGAGAGAAGGAAGGAAGCTGTGAGGCACCATATAAGGTTGCCTAACCAGTTAAGTATAAATAATAATGCATTTACAGAACCAGTCACAAATGCACAGCCGTCTGGGCATCGGGAAAGTACTTAATATTCAGGTATCCAAGTTTCAGAACCACCTCTTAGTGGTAGCTGGTGACTATCATCCTCCACTCACTTGATGTAGTGCCGCCTCCTCCTTCTTTTACCATTATCATTCTTTTTCTGTGTCTGTCCCTTTCTCCTCCTATTTCTCCCGCCTCTCCTGTCACCTTTTATTGCTCTTCTTTCCTAGACCGAATGAATTTTAAAAGTAAAATGAGATTATTGTTTATACTGTGGAAGCATAGATTTCTCTCCTAGAGAGTCTTTGTGTGTGTGTGTGTGTGTGTGTGTGTGTGTGTGTGTGTGTTTCATCTTTAGTACAAAGTTATGGTTGCATGAAATTCGTTGAGCCTTAGTTAAGAGGCATGAATGAGTCTCCTTGGTTACTAGTCAAATCAACCCTTCAGTCTGACTACACCTGACCACCAACCGAGTTCAGTGACGCCACAGATCGTTGTCAGGTAAAAATCGCCGTATATACCATAAACATACATTATATCCCATGCCTTAGTACACTCGCCCTCAACTCTCTCTCTCTCTCTCTCTCTCTCTCTCTCTCTCTCTCTCGCACTGGAGAGTGGAATTAACTAACCCATATGAGCTGCCACAAGCAGCACTAGAATCAGCATCAAAGCTTATTTATGTGCAGTAAAATCGTCCGTAAATCAGGCTGGCGCAATATAAGCATCTGTTAAAGCCAGCCAACGCTTCAACGATACGACCTCCAAAATAGGCAGCGGTCGATCTAAATAGGGAGTAAAGGAATCAATGGCCTATGTATACTAAAATAGTTATAGAGTAGGCATTACGAGATTAGAGTTCATTTAGTTTACTCTCTCTAGACAGATAGACAGACAGATAGATAAATGGATAGATACATAGATAGACAGATGGATAGATGAGTAGACAGATAGACAGATAGGTAGACAGATAGACAGATATAGATACTATGTAAAATTCTGGAGTTGCTTATCACCTACTTGGGAGACAAATAATCTGAGCACATTAGCACATCTGGAGGTTAATCAGGAACCGGTCCAACGATCATGCCAGGAGTGAGAGGGAGTGGTGATGGGGGGAGGTGTGAGAGTGATGGAGGGGGAGGGAGTAGGTGTGAGTGACAGACGTGGAGGAGGCACGTATAGGAGTGATGGAGTGAGAGGTGGCAGGTGTGCGAGTGATGGTGGGGGAGAAGGCAGGTGTGGGAGTGATGGAAAGAGAGAAGGAGAAAGAGAGGGAGAAGGTAGGGGGAGAAGGCAAGTGTGAGAGTGATGGAGGGGGAGAAGGCAAGTGTGAGAGTGATGGAGGGGGAGAAGGCAAGTGTGAGAGTGACGGAGGAAGAGGAAGCATGTGCGAGTGTAACGGAGGTAAAAATATTAGGATGTTGAGAGAGACAGAGAAGAAGTGGAAGTGATGGTTCAGAAAGGGAATTAGGTAGAGGTGTAATGAAAAGCACACATTAATTCGTAAATCTTTTCACTGCTATTATGTCTCTTTTATTTAATTAGTTACAGCTACACAATATATTTATTTTAGAAGAATCCTAACATAGTAACGTGATTAATTACAACCTCTGTTTAACTCCTTCACTACCAGAGATTGATTTAGTAGATTAGGTTAGACCAGGTTAGACTAGGTTAGGTCAGGGCATATACGAAGGAGCTATGAAACTGGCCCAGGGAGTTAGGAATTTAAGTAAGGTGAATGAAAGAGATATCAGGCTCAGCTAAAGGTAATTCAGACCACGTAAGACGGGACTATGAAGCATGACAGAGAGTGAGACTATGTAAAGAAGAATATGGAATGAATATTAGATTAAGTTAGGCTAAGTCAGGTTAGGTTGAATCACGCTAAGTCAGAACGCGTACAAAAAAGAACTGTGAAACTGACCTGGGCGCGAAACAGATCGAAAAAGAGAGTAAGGAGTGGAGGGATGGATGTTGGGGTGTGAGAATGGGGAGGGAGGGGAGACCGGAGTGCAGATTCTGGCAGGAGAGGGAAGAACAGAAGAGGAGGAAAAGGCAGTTATGTCAGGCAAGATCCGGGTGTGGTGGGATACAGGTGCATACGTCTTCCCTATCAGCATCACCAGATTCTGTCTCCCTATCTCTCTGTCTTGATATCTATGCCTCACTATTTTCCTATCTCTGTCTCGTTATCTTCCTACCAAAACAACCAGCTAGCCTCCCTATCTCTCTGTCTCCCTAGCAGAACCAACTTCCGTCTCCCTATCTCTCTGTCATTATCTCCCTCCCACCACTATCATCTTCCCTAACTCCATCTCCCTACCGTCACCACCAGCTTTCCTGTCTCCCTATCTCTCTATCTCCTTACCAGCATCACCACCTTCCTTATCTGTCTCCCAACTAGCATCACCAGAACCCCTATCAATCCATCTATTCCCTATCAGCATAACCAGCTTGCCTATCATTCTACCAGCACCATCATGTTCCTTATCTCCCTGTCTCTCTCTCTACCATTCTGACCTTTCCAACACCACTACCACTATTTTTACTTATTTCCAAATCTTCAGCATCCGTCCTACGTTTAAACCAAATAATGCTTAGAGGGTCAGCAATTTCCGTAGCTACAACACTGAGGAAAGTTCACCAACACTTCTTTGCTGGCTGTGACAATCTTAAGTGTTAACTAAACCATATAAGTGTCACATATTGCAAGTGCCAGATATTGTTCTCTAGGCTACAAGTGTCAGATGGTGCTACTGAGGCTAAAGTGCTCTCAGGTCATGTCTTAAAGTGTCAGATATTGAGTTAAGGTGTCATAATATCCCCACACGTGTCAGATATTGCTCTCTAGGCTACAAGTGCAAGACGCTGCTACCCAGGCTACACTTAGTCTCTGGTGGTGTAGGGGTTAAAGTGTCACATATTTCCCCTTGCCAAATATAAACACCGTAAATCTGATAGTGATTCATGGCAGGTGTAACTCAGTGTGGTGTGAATAAGACTTGATGAATGTCTCGCGAGATGAGGCCATCCCAACTACACGAACCTGCCCTACAAGGAATACTAACTATAATGACGGCATGGGGCTCGTAGCATCTCTCCGTTAGCGATTTACCTTGTCTACCACACCCATAATCTATAGGCTACTAACAGCACTGATGGCCTGTTCAAACTGAGCTCGTATTCTCGGTGACAGATTTTGTTACGTATTGCACCAAGGAAAATGTGGACAAAGTTGTTGTTGTTGTTGCTGCTGCTGCTGCTGCAATCCCAGGCTGCCTGGCCGAACAGACCCGTGGGCCACAGGTAAGCCACTGCTTCTGCGGGGACGTCCTACAAGAATAGTACAGCAAATACAACGTCCCCTTGTGGCAGACAGCGCCGGACCAGGGTCCTCCCCACGGTGAAATGCAGGGAAGTATGGGGAGGCTTGGCTCCTGGGTGGACGCTGCAGCTGCTCCATTCAGGGTGCACAAAGCCACTACCAAAGGAAAAGTGGCAAGAAAGGAGAGAGAGCAAAAAAGTGGGTAGGGATATTAAAATGTGTTTAGACAGGTGGGCACAGGTGGTGAGATGGGCAGGGCAGCCAAATGATCATATTAGCGTGGAGGTAAATCAGGTGCATTGGCCAGCTGGGAATCGAAGGAGAAAGGAGAGAGAGTGGAGAGTGTAGGACTAGAACTGCAGGTGTCTGAGAAGGGAATGTGTTTTATTTTTTTACAGATTTACGTAGTGAGTGAGTGAGTTAGCGACTTGTCTATTACTTTATATATTTATCTATTTAATCATTTATTTAATTTATTCATTTATTTATTCGTTTATTTGCGGGTTGTCAAGTAATGTGTAGTGGGACTGACAGGATGATTTAAAGGCGCAGTGAGCTGAGATTGCATTAAATAAAAAATAATTTAATAAAAACAAAAGTATCTGATGAGGAAATTTCAGGACCCTTCAGTTAATGCTCTTGGTGTGGTGTGGTGTGGTGTGGTGTGGTGTGGTGTGGTGTGGTGTGGTGTGGTGTGGTGTGGTTTGGTGTGGTGTGGTGTGGTGTGCTTTGCTGTGCTGTGGTGTGCTGTGCTGTGGTGGAGTGATGTGGAAGGGCAGAATGGTATGGTGTGGCATGGCAGGGAATGGTATGGCGTGCAGTGGTGCGGCCCCGCTGATGTCGTTATAATGCTGTGGTGAAGTGATGTGGTGTGATGTGGTAGGGTAGAATGGTATGGTGTGGTGTGGTGTGGTGTGGTGTGGTGTGGTATGGTGTGGTATGGTATGGTATAGTGTGCAGTGGTGTGGCTCCGCTGATGTCGCTATAGTGCATTGGAGTGATGCACCTCGGGTCCTAAAATCATTAATGACAGACAGACAGACAGACAGAGTCGTTCCCTGAAGCTACTACACCTAAAAACTGTATATATAAAAGTGGCAGGACTATCAGCTACGTGCCCAGTAATATGGACTACACATCATTCACATACAATTGTTTGATCACTATTACATATACACTATCAAATTAGCCATACCCATATCAAAGCAGTTTCTACTAACGGTTTTAAATAGGACGCTAACTGTGATATAATAATAATAATAATAATAATAATAATAATAATAATAATAACAGGCTTACTACTCCACTGCGTCTACTTCACACTAAGGACAAAAGTTAGTCTATTGTTCCACCGCCCCTACTCACACTTGGGCCTGTCCGCCGCTTTCCATCCTGACGCATCGTATCAAGGAGAATCATCTATGGGTCCCCTAACTAGTGAACCAGATTCCAACCCTTCCAGCCCACTGAATGTTACTGATTAGCTTAGCAGGACATTACTAGGCCTTGACACAGTTTGAAGACAGTAGGGAATATTTAACCTGGTGATATTTCCGACCTTTGCAAGCTATTTCCCGTAACCTAGTGGCAGAGTTAATGATACGGCTTCTCATTCCTTCCATAGCAGTTTTTCGTGACTAGCATCACATCCTAGTGTTAATCTCTTCTCATAGCTCAGCAATCAGGGGGATGATGGCACTTTTACGCCTAGTTGGAGTGAACAGTGCATTGTGAAGCCGGCAGTACAATATAAATCAGAAAACACTATGAGGGCACATGCCTTGACCAACGACAAATAAAATTACTATTTACTCCAGACTCCAGACTCGGATCCACCTCAAAACTGAAACAACTCTTTCTTGCTCCTCTGTCCACCTGTCCGCTAGATCTTTATTAAAATCCGATGCCAACTTTTTGACTGACACGGATGAAAACGGCCTTCCGACACCGTTAGCGAAGGTAATGACACTACAGCTGTAAACATAGAGAAAAAAACTGCATCTGTCTTAAAGGAAGTCTAGGCAAATGACTAACACAAATGCAAACGTAGATAAGAAATGCTGCACCTGTCTAAAGAAAACTGAGGCACAAGAAAAATGTAGCTGCAAACGAGGTAAGAAATACTGCATCTGTCCTAAGGAAATCGAGGCACAAGAGGAGATGAAAACCATATTACCAGATATATTTACAACCGCGAGCAAAAACCGCACCAAGACTACATAGCAAGATAGCAAGACTGGCCATACGGGGCGATCTGAATACTGTACTACCCTTGATATCATCTGGACCCCCTCTGACGGCAGTAAATATGGAGTACCTAAGGAATCAACCACAAGGCCAGCTGAGGGAAAGGAACTGCACCCATTTTGATGATAAGCAAGGTGCGTGGCGTGTAAGAAGACTGCCAGGACTTTGGGAACGGGCTGTCAAGTCTACTCACAGAGTATATATATAGATTACCGGTGTGTGTGTGTGTGTGTGTGTGTGTGTGTGTGTGTGTGTGTGTGTGTGTGTGTGTGTGTGTGTGTGTGTGCGCGCGCAGAAATCTCAAAATGAATTAATCTTGAAATTTGGCATTTTGTTTTTCTCCAAATTATTTGAAAGGCACGGATTTTCATGGATCTAGGGATAATACTCTGCTTTCTTCCTTTTCTGGCATTAACTAAAAAAAAATGATATCGTATGCCACTTAAGATCAAGAAAATTTACGAATATGGACTCAGACTTCATTTCGTACGTGAACATCGATCAAGGGAAAGTTATGGGGTTGTTTTTATACTACGTTGTCCCTGATACCATCATATTGCGACCACCCTCACTGAATAACTAATGTGATGGTGATGCTGAGGCCATGGCAAGCTACTGGACCCTACATAAAGTTCGTAGTGTGGACACCCTTATTGAAAAATTAATGTGATGATGGTACTGGCGTCATGGCAAGCTACTGGGCCCTATAAAGTTATTACTGCGATCACCTTCACTGAATATATAACTAATGTAACGGTGGTACTAGCGCCATGGCAAGCTACTGGACCTTACATAAAGTTCGTAGTGTGGACACCCTTATTGAAAAATTAATGTGATGATGGTACTGGCGCCATGGCAAGCTACTGGGCTCTATAACGTTTCTGCTATGGCCACCTTCACTGACTAGCTACTGTGATGTCAGTGCTGCGGCCATGGCAAGCTACTGAATCTTATATAAAGCTATTACTGTGGCCATCCTAGCTGAATAATTAATGCGATGGTGGTACTGGCGTCATAGCAAGCTACTAAGCTCTATACAAAGCGTCTCAAGCATAAAAATAACTGACTAGATGAACCAAAACACATGTGATAACAGAGAAATGATGCCCTGTCACAAGGGAAGAAAGATCTCATGATATTGTGTTATTTGTGCACAGTCGGATGAACCAAATATAGATGTTTTTAAAGATGATAATGCTTTCGCTTACGAGAGAGAGAGAGAGAGAGAGAGAGAGAGAGAGAGAGAGAGAGAGAGAGAGAGAGAGAGAGAGAGGTCCATGACTCCGGTTTTGTATGAATGTATTATATGAAAAAAATACATATTATGTTTATATAAAGTATGAAGGAAACTACTGATATGTACTAGAGATAATAAACTGCCAAGGAAAAGGAGATAAGAGTCCTCCAAACCCTAAATACAAACTATCATCACTGAGACAAAAACCATTCCCCCCACAGAAATTACCTGAGCCAGCTTTGCAAGGGACCTGTTCAAACCTCCTTTCTAAACCACTATGACTACCCCTTTTCCTCTAACTTGGCCTAAAATTGCCATCTCTCCGCTTTGAATGCTGAGCTGTAACAGTACACACTAAAATGGAACGCTAGTCAAGAAGAAGTGCTGTGGAAACCTGTAGTGCCACAGTACTGTCCTTTCCCTTCACTTACCTACGTTAAGCTGCAAAAGGACGAAAATCTGGGCCAAGTTAAGGTGAAAAGAGTACAGTTTTCAACATGTGGCCACGATGCTACTCTGTCCTTGTGCGTCAGTGTGGGAAGGGTGGATGGAGAGACATGCAAGCACGCACACACGCATCCTGACATGCATATTAACACACACACACACACACACACACACACACACACACACACACACACACACATACACACACACACAGGACATGGCTGAGATAGACGCTGCTAGTGAGTCATAGGGCGTGGTCTTGTTAGCTAAGCAGGCCTTGTAGCTTTTCCTAAGCTGTTTCTTTGCATATGGGAGATTAATATTCTCTTGGATCGTTTGAGAGAGAGAGAGAGAGAGAGAGGGGTACTGGGGATAAATATGCATAGTAAAGAGCACCATAAATCCTCCTATAGTGGGTTTACTCGAAGTTGACAAACACCCGCCACCCTTTTCTACCAAGTGCAGTCAGACTTGAAAGCAAACTCGACTAGTAACCAAGGAGACTCATTCCTACCTCACAACTACAACTCAACGACTATCTCTGTCATCACTTATCCTTAATAGATCTCTTTGCATAGGGCCTTGATATTCTGTGTGCCATTCATGCAGTTTACATCATGTCTGTCGCCCAGAAGGTGAGCCTACACGTGGTGGCGCTGTGCATCCTGGGCGGTGCAGATGTGGCGCACACCCGGGAGCCATATATCCCCATATTTCCCTACACCTCGCCGTGGGAAGGAACCTGGACCGAACCTGTTGAGGCGATGTCTAGCACAAGGGGGCAACGAATCCCAATACTTGTAGGACAGCCCCTCAAAGTAGATGCTTGCCTGTGGCCGACGTGTCTGCTCGGCCAGGCAGACCCGAGTTAAGCACCAAGATCAGTATCAACAAGAACGACCATAATCATAGGCTACAGTACCAAGAATCTTTTACAATATCTTCATGAACAGACCTCAACAAAGAACAAGTCTCTGTTAGCCCCCTTGGAGTTACCATCAATTCAACAATAATACTCTGTCTTTAAGCATCTGTAGTCTCATGACCACGCCTGATAAGACTTCCTATGACAACCAAAATTAAATCCTTAAATGTAATTATAGGTTTAATCGAGGTTTCCGTACGTGTGAATGTGTGTATGTGTGTGTGTGTGTGTGTGTGTGCGTGTGTGTGTGTGTGTGTGAGAGAGAGAGAGAGAGAGAGAGAGAGAGAGAGACACACACACACACACACACACACACACACAAAAGGTATATTTCATGACGTATGCAACACAAGCACCAACGCGGCGCCACACACACACGTCATAGATTCTGCCTCACACACACACACACACACACACACACACACACACACACACACACACACACACACACACACACACAAGGACAGGATACTCTTCTTAAGTGGGCGAATCGAATGAGAACACGATACTTCAGCTAAAATTTGGTATCAATAAGTGAAATTCTTGCCCAGTATGGCTTGTAAAATTGCCCTGCTTTGAGGAACACCAAAACATTGTCTACTTTCCATCTATTGAACTCTTTTTTATTTTTTCCATAGAGCCAAATATTCCCGAAAAAACGCCAAAACTTTTCCGCTAGGCAAGAAAACAGCACCAATATTTTTTCTCTCCTCAGCTGTTGTGCCGATCATGGCTTGTCGTGGTTTTTTTAAACTGTGGTGAAAGCTGTTTTCCAGTGGTACCAGATACTTGCCAAAACAACGACAAATGCTGCAGTAAAAAAAGGGCCACAAATTTACCCTTGCCCTCTCGGATGTGATCTACACCTAGTGAGTGGACACTTATTACTTGATCATGCTATCTCAGTATCTCTCCTGTACCACCTTTTATAGCTCCAGCCGGATGAGAAAAGTCGACTTTTTTGCCTTGCAACAGGTTGACGTCATCATCAAGAACGAACACAAGCGACAGCGGACTCTTATCATCAGTATTTCTGGCCAGTACTGGCAAAATCAAAGTGGTTCCGTGCAAGTCTCACCGTTCCCATTATCACCTAAGGACAACACTAGCACAGTACCTTGCTTTCAGCTCACATCATCAGTATACTACAGGAAGGTCAAAATCTCTGAGTGGTATGGTACAGTACGGTACAGCCAAAGTTCGCCCACATTCCCTACCGGTTGTGGCAATGTGGGCTGTTACATGAACTATTTCTATGTGATAGCAATATGAAGTACACAAGAAAAGAGTATGGGAAGGAAGGATATTCCCTGTCTCTGGGGAGGAAAGAGAAATACGCAAGATACGACGCAATGCTGGCTGAGAAATTCCGATGAACTCTTGGTCATGGCTGTGCAGAATCAAATCATCAGTCATTATCATCATCATACACACGACCAGATTAAAGTGCTATGGCCAAATACCTTGCAACTAGCTATGGGTCGACTTAATACCACATTGCTATAGGTCCACATCATCATATCATCATCATCATCATCATCATCACCATCATCATACTATCATCGACAATTTCAAAGCACACTACCTTGCAATTGGCTGTGGGTCGAGTTGATACCACTTGTCAATGGGGTCAGCGTTGATTAGCCTGGCCAGAGCCGCCTCCGTCAGTGTCACCAGCCCGTTCGTTCGTTCGTTCGTTCAAAGATTTTCCCCCCCTGTAGAGGGGACCGGGCCATATATTAGCCCAGTTGGTGGGTTATGGGCTGAGAGTAGTTGTTTGTTCAGTTTTTTTTTTTTTTCATTCTTTTTTTTTTTTTTTTTTTTTTTTTTTTTTTAAGTTGGAGGGGGAGTGCTACGCACTACTTCAATGAGAGTGGGAAGGTGGGAGGTGGCAACAACTGTGGCGGCAGTGTTTCTAAGTGTGCTTTCAGGTTTTGCTGCAGTGTGGGACCGAGGGATGTCGAGGTTTGGGTATCGGGAGCTTGTTCTGATGCGGGAAGTGGCTGGACAGTGGAGGAGGTAATGTGGGAGTGGGTAGGGCGTGATCATTTTGCAGTGTGAGCATTCAGTGGTGGGGTCGTTATCTGTGGTGATAAGGTTACTCCGGCACATGTATCCCAGGCGAAGACGGTGTAGGCGCGTAAGTGTTTTGTTGTCAATGGATTTGGTAATTTTTAGTGGCTTGTATTGTGTGGCCATGGCAAACCACATGGCAGAAGGTGAGCCCAGTTGTACGTGTACTTGGTGATCTTCGCGGTTGAGAGTGAGCACCTTCTGTTTTATGGTGCGCTTGATGTGGCTTAGGCTAGTTGAAATGTTGATGTCAATGTGAGGGTGTTCAATGGCGCTCTTTGCGATATTGTCGGCTTTTTCATTTCCAGCTATGCCAACATGGCTGGGGACCCAAGGAATGGTGATTGATCCTCCAGTGTCGTGGATTTTTTGGGCGGTGGCTCGGATGTCAGAGGTTATTTGGATGTTGTCGGTATGGTGGGATCGTCGTAGCGTGTGGATAGCAGTTGCAGAGTCTGTGTGGATGATGACTGTGGATGCAGGGGCGTTGGCAAGGGCATCTGAAAGGGCGGCTGAGATGGCAGTCAGTTCAGCCTGTAGAGTGGAGGCTCCGTTGGTGATGCGAAAGCCACATGTTCTGTCTCCGCAGACGAAGGCAGCACCGGCTCTCGATGCAGCAACGGAGCCGTCAGTGTAGTAGGTGGTGGAGTTCAGTGGAGTGAGGAGGGCTATACGCTGGAGGCCCTCCTGACGGAGCTGTTGGGTGGGAGTTTGGGCTTTGGTTGGTGAGTGAGGGAGAAGGAGATTTAACAATGGGGTGTTCCACGGTGGTTGTGGATGGTAGGACGAGCTGGGTGTGTCGGAGGCTTGTGTAATGAATGGGTTGAGTTCAAAGGTGTGAATGGCACGTGCAGCAGAGTGTACCCAGTTGTTGGATAGTACCTCGGGGTGAAGGTTGGATGTGGCTCTGAGCCGTGGCAGGAGAGGAAGAGGGGATAGCCCAGTCTCGGGGTCGGCGCTCCACTGGCCTGCCTGTAGACCCCCGCCACCGCCACCATCTCCCTCAGTCTTACCTCCGTCGCCAAGTCTCATCTCTTCCACCATCATCCTTGGACTTGAACCTCCTCTATTTGGAAGGTTCTCTGCTACCTTCTCAACCAGCTTGAAGGCTTGTACTCTTGTCGTAGCGAAAAAAAATTGTGTCTTGTCCTTATATCTGCCGGAATCGTATCATTATCCTTTCAGGTGAACCTCCTGTGTCTTGAAGGTTCTCTGCAACCTTCTCAACCAGCCTAAAGATGCTTCGTTGTAAAGAAATATACTAATGGAGTTTTAGTTACTTCTGCCGGAATGGTATCACACAATCGTCCTAAGCACTGATGCCGTCCCTCATTATCACGGAGCTAACAGGATCATCGACACTCAGAAAATGTTAGGTAAATTCACTGTTCTATTCCAGAAAAATACACTGCATGTAAACCATAAGGCTTTGAGCTGGGACCTCTGCAGGAGGGAAGGGGACTGGGTGAGACTTCTTCAGGGGGGTGAAGGAGGTTTTTGAGACTTCTGGAGGAGGAGTAGGCCACTGAATGAGACTTGTAGGTGCTCAAGGAAGCTTTTGAGACTTTTGCAGGAGTAAAAATACTGCTGTAGGTGCTCAAGGAGGCTTTTGAGACTTGTGAACGAGGGGAAGGAGGCTTCGAGGTGAGACTTCTGCAGGAGAGTAAGGAACCGAACCACTAACACAGCCGCGACACTCTGTCCCTGGAGGGAGTGACATGGGCGTCCGTCCTCTCTTAGCTCACTCGCGGTCCACACTGACTCCATTCACCACTGCGCTCCCTCGGCCCTCTCTCTAGACTTGGAGAATTGACGGCTAGGATGCTGGGTCGACATACATTTATAATCATTCTTTTGCCTTATCAACGTTCTCTGTCTCAACCAGAGTTTAGGACTGCTTACTTAATCCTTTGTCTTCACTTATATAACCACCAAACGTTTCACAATAAGGCAAGTTAATATTAAAAAGGAAAAACATAAAACTAACACATAAAGGTGGGTTTAGCTGAGCTTGAGAATAAATTGGTTTTGGGATAAATAATTACACTGAGAAAGAGTGTCTGAGAAAGAGGTGGATCTGATTAGTATGGTAATAATGAGACAGCTTTGGGGTAGTCTATGGATAATTAAGATAGAAGATAAATAATACCTAAGAGAATAAATAGGAACTTCGATAATTATATGGTAAACGGGGGGTTTGTCTTAATATGGAAATAAATAAACAGGTTTGTGGGTTGGAGAAACAGAGGGCAGGACACACCAAACAAAACCTTGCTAGTTTTGTCACGGGGTTCATCTCATCACTATATAGCCTTAAACATGTCTCCCTAGCCTTTGTGTGTGTGTGTGTGTGTGTGTGTGTGTGTGTGTAGACAGGTAGGTAAGTAGGTAGGTAGGAAGACAGGCAGGCACGCAGGGACACACAGGTAAGTGGGTAGGTAATTAGGTAGGCAGACAGGCAGGCACACAGGCAGGTAAGCAGGTAGGCAAGTTAATCCATCCTAAACCTAAACTGAATCGTTTAAATGTAATCTCTTCGAAAGGACTAAGAATTATGACCAAGGCGCCTGATACACTGTTGGTAACGAGTACTGTGCCAACTCAGGTCAGTCACGAGGCTATAAAAATATCACCCAATTCTCCTCTCAGCAACATACAGGGGAAGAGGCTTGATAACTGGGCACTGGTCGAGGGAGCTAGTGATTTGATGTGCCAGTCATCGGTGTTGGTTAGTGATGTTACGGGAGCTAGTTTGGTGATGAAGCAGAACTGCCTCAAGAACACGAACACGATAACGAACACACACACACACACACACACACACACACACACACACACACACACACACACACACACAGTATAACCTCAGATGTGTCCTTTCCATATGCCTACAGACTTATGCCTCACCCTTTATAATGAGGAGGATCATAAGTCGAAGAGGCTGTGTATTTCAAGTGTACAATTTCCCTGCTTGGAATTATTATAACCACTGATGCTACCGGCTCTAAGTACAGGCTTGCGAGGATCCTAAGTGATTTGCCTGATAAGGGAAATTACAATGAGGTAAAGAATTAATGAAGGTAGGAGTGTGGAGGATATAAATGGGGGAAAGAATAAATGAAAGTAGGGAAAAGGAAAATATAAAAATAAAAATATAAACTGAGATGACATGAGAGAAAAGTGATACCATGCCTTTTGCTGATAGGAAATTCCAGCACCTTATTACATGGACTGAGGTAGCGAAAGGGAACTGGTCAAAGTTTTCCATTTTCTACTTACAAAATGCTGCGGTAAAGGACGCACTTTGCACTTCACACTCACTCACCCACTCTCTCTCTCAAAAGAAAAAAAAAAGATGCACAATTGCTTATATGTCATGCCAGAACACAAAATGTATTGTATGCTTTGAAAACTCAAGAACGGTAGATTTTACAGCCAATAAACTGGAAGGAAGTCTCAAAGAAATCGTTTTATTGCCCAGACGAAACACCTACAGCTTTTGATTGTGCCTTGAGGACCCGAGACCAATTTAAGAGACCGAGATGGACCAGAATATTAAGAAAAGTGTATCATATTTATCTTTAGAGACTTTGGAGACGAGAGAAGTAGGAGAGGGCTTGAGATGAGAGAGTTACTATTTCAATACGAGAGGCCTTTGGATAGGAGTGAAGCAAGACAAGGAAACTTCAGGTCAGAAAATTATCTGTTTCAATACGAGAAACTGTGGAGGGGAGTGAAGTTAGAGAGGAAGGGTTGAGGTGAGAAAAGGGGGCGTGAGTTGCAGAGAAGGTCGCCATATGGAGGAGGAAAGAGGGTGACATGGAGGTGATTCAGGTCACCCCTGACCACACGGCGCTGGATTAAGCATGTGGGAGGCCCTCTTTCCAACTCCCCCAATGGCATACACCACAGACTGGTAACCTAAGTACTAATATATAAATAGGACACTTTTAGTTAGGAAAATACTGAACGGTGGGGAGGCCCCCTCTTGGTGGGTGGCCCAGGGCCCAGGCCCCTTGGCGCCCCCTTAATCCGGCTTGGTGCCCCTGACGGGATTAAGGCATCTGGCGATAGACAGGTAGACAGTTAGATTGATTGACTGACTAGTTGGTTCATTGATAAGTGAAGTTTGTATGGAAGACGTAAATTTTGGACCAGCTTAAAGTGAGTGTTCAGTAGAAATGGATTGTCGAAGTAGGTATACAGGACAAACATCTACCAAGTGAAGGTGAAGGTAATACAGAAATGGGTGGGAGATACTTATTGTATGAAGGACGAAAATAATGGAAGACCCGAGTTATTGTGAAAGACCTATAATTATCACAGTATAAAAAACAAGGAATCAATAAGCTTCAAGTACTGAGATACAAGTCCTTCAAGTCTAGAGAGAAGCCATAAACCACACACAGAGGCCAATTAAGGAAACTCGCCAATGTGACGAGCAAGATGATGACCATAACCATTTTCGTAATAACTTTCCTTGTATATCTTGCACGTAGGTAGGTTTTGGCACAACTTTAAGATGTGGAAACTGATTAGCTTGCGTGTAGATGTGTGTGTAGGGGGGGGGTGCGTTGTTGTTGTTGAGATTCGTCTATTTTATTATGAAAATGGACCCGGGCTCGAATTGGAGAGCCCGCCAGAGTTATCAGAGATGTCAGTGGAGCAGCCTCTACGAGGAACTGCTGGGGCTGGTTAGTTTGGAAAATAAGAGGATACGTCTGTCATTTTAGACTTCCTAGGAGAATGTCGGGATTAAAGGCCGACTTTACGATGTTGGAAATTTCTGCCTTGCTGAGGGTGTCGTTATAGCTGAGGTCAGGTTCAGAAGCGTGTGGAGTAGTTCCTTCAGGACCTGTCTCGGCAGGTGGCGGTGGTTTTAGCTGTTTCTTTCTCTTCCTCTTCTTGTTCGATGTCGGTGGTGGGGAGGAGAGGTACAAGCCTCCTCGGTGGCCTGGAGGTTCACGACAGCAATCAGGTGGTGAGGGGAGGTGTGGTCGCTTTCTTCCTGTAGGATGGAAAGGACAGGAGAGGCGACCCTTCCCTCAGCTGCTGACGGCGGGCAGTGATCGTCAGCGGTGTCGGTCGTCCATGGGCAGGGCAGAGGTAGTGCAGGAGGAGGCAGTCGCTCTGTTAAGAGGAGCGTCAAGCTGCAGCTTTTTCCGCAGTGTTGTGCGGGGGTCTAGGAGAGCTGCAGCGAGGTGGGTGTGACGCTCCAGACGAGGGGTGGCCGATGGAAACGAGCGAAGCTCTGAGGGATAGCCAAGGCGTGGCAGCCAGTTCTTCTCCGAAGATTTCGGGGAGTAAGACGAGCATAGCTGCCTTGTCATCGCCACAGAAAGCCGCCCTTCGCCGTCCTGCGATACACATGGCGGCAATGGTATCCACATCCTCAGGACATCGGGGATCCCACAGGCCGGCGCCCCTGGGCCGTGGGGCGCCGCCGTGCATTGGCAAAGTCTTGCACAGCTGCACCTCCAGGTCCAGTGACGTCTCTAGCCTCGGGACGCTTCGGTGTCTGGTGAATGTGGAACTCCACTGTCTCGCCCTGGCGTAATGAGAGCGAGGGGCTGCTCGAAGAAGGTAGCAGCGATCGCTGAGCGATGCACAAATACATCGACGCCAGTATCCTGGCGCCGGATAGAACCCGTATTTCGCCCTGATGCTGTACCACTTCACGGTGCCGGTAATGGTGATGGTCTCTGCACTCCTCCTTCAGGCTCAGTTCTGCTATGACCCTCAACGGGTCGTAGGCTGGAGCAATAGTGGAGCAAGACATGATGAAGAGAGGAGATGTTGCTGCCACCGCTGCTGGACGAGGAATTCCGGGGTGCGCGCGCAAGGAAAGGGGGGAGGTCATGTAATCTACTGGTGTTTGCACTTTGCTCATAAAAACACGCACTACAAGAACTAATATGTGATGTTACAGCAGACCAACGTACATATCACTACTATTTAACCATCAATATACTTTCAGCTGGAGATCCACGGTCGCTCAGTCAAAGCGTTTTTCATCTCGTGATATGTTTTGAGGGTAACTCAAACCAAGGCGGCCATTAAAAGAGAATCCTGATATTAAGTATTTTCATGTGGAGTAAAAATTCTCTGACGGCAACGTCCTACTTTCCGTATTTCTCACTTTTGTCAAATGAGAGTTTCGTTCCTTCTGATACCTTTCTCTTGTGTGTTTCATATTGCTATCTGAAGAAACTAGTTCATGTGGCACCCTTCCATTCCCTCAAATGGCAGTTAGGTGTTGAAGGCTTTTGCTCACGGTTTACTTGCACATGTGATCACCTTAATGGTTCATATTGCAGACTGACGGGATGAATCATTATAACACATTTACGTATCACTCTCACTACAGACACCCATCACCATTTGTGCTTCTGTGTTGCGTGCCTAACCTTCAACAAGACCAGGCTTCCCAATGTGAGAGACATTAGCCTGGTGCATATACTGAGTCGAGGAAAGAAGTATTCAGGGAAAAGTGAAAGGGAAAACTGAGGTTGACCAGACGAGACCAAATATTACGATTGGCGGTGCTAGTGAAATCCTCCTAACCATATCTAATCTGTACTAATCTCACTAATCCCACCAATATCATCCTATTTCAACTTCACCTAACCTGGCAATAACCTAGTCACATCTAAACCGATTTAATTTAGCCCAGTCTCACCTAAATTATCAATATTTGCTCGAATTGAACTCTGCCTAACCTCGAATGACCTAATCCAGCTTAAATCAACCCAACAATAATCTAAGCTTAACCTCACCTAACCCAGTCTAATTGTATTTACAACCTCACAATCTCACGTAACCTCCCTATACCTAACCGCCAATTCTGACGCAGCCTAACCTCATCTAACCCTACCTAATCCCCTGCCCAGTCTCCCTTAACCATATCATACCCGACCTAACCCAACCCAGTCAAGCCTAAAATGACCTAATCCAACCTAATCTAACTTAGCCTAACCTAACCAAATAAAACCCAACTCCAAAACCTATCAAAACCGACGTATTCTAAAGTAATCTAACCTAATCCGTCTATATCTAGTCGAAGTGAAGCCAACCCAACCAAAAATTACCTAATCAGACCAAACCCTGCCCAAAGTGACCTAACCCTAACTTTCAGTCGGCTATAAATTCACTATATAAGAAAGTTTGCTGCCTGAAAAGTCTACGGATGTCAAATTCACAGTTTCGCCTGTTCTCTGTACACGTATTCTGTGTGTGTGTGTGTGTGTGTGTGTGTGTGTGTGTGTGTGAGTCGTTATTTCAGCTGTTTGGACCTACGTCAGGGGGGTACCATCAGATACCATTATCAGAGGATTGTAAGGAAAAGACAGCCCTTTTCCTCTCCTGAAGGAGTCACTGGGAGTACAATGTGCTTCCCTTTGCACTTAAAGAAGCACCAGCTGCGTTTCAGTGAGTGATTAACGATGTGTTAATTAGACTTACGGGCTCCATCACACATGTGTGCCTGGATGACATAATCATTCAGGGCGAGACTTGGGAGGAACATTTAAGGAATTTTAGATATAGTGCTGGGAAGATGGAGTGATGTCAATCTTTTCTCTAAGGTTGTCCATGTGTCATTTTTTAAAAATCAGAAGTGGACTATTTGGGACATGCTGTTAGTGCCAAAAGAGATAAAACCACAACCCCAAAGGATGAATGCTATTCGTGATATAGCCACTCCCAAAACTGTCTGTGAATTGCAGTCCTTCCTCGGTTGACTAGTTACTACCGAATGTATATTCAGGGTTACGCTGAGAAAGCTGGACCACTCGGTAAGTTTGACAGGTGGTAGAAAGAATAAAAGAGGAGATAACACCCCGATACAATGGAGTGTTGAAGAAGAGACTGCGTTTCAAACACTGAAACAAGAGTTGCTCGAAGGAGTGACTTTGCAGTTTCCAGACTTCATAAAGAAATTTGTGCTGACTACAGACGCTTCCTCTTCTGCTATAGGAGGAGTATTACAGCAGGAAGACGACGCAGGTCATTTCTGACCTATCACCTACTTTAGCAGACGGTTAAACTCTGCTGAGGTGAAATATAGCACTATAGAGAGAGATGTTTTGGCTATAGTATATGGTCTCGAGGTAAACAGGAGCTTAATATTGGGTTACGAGGTGGAGTTCGTGTGGATCATAGACCTGGCTGCTGAACGCAACCAGCCCTAAGTGGAAAGAATTGCTAGGTGGCAACTTTTGGTTGCCGAGAGTATAACAATCAGATAACCTATACCCCGGCAAGGATAATGTTGTAGCGGATACCTTATCTAGACTTCGAGGCCAAGTGTTATCGGTAGACAGAGTTCTCGCAGTTACGGGTACAAAACCAAAGATAAGAGAGAGGGCCAAGGATGATGATGATGGTAGTGAGTGCGAGAAAGAGGATTGATTATCAGATATCGGGATCGATGAAGATAAAGAAAGAGATATAATAAGATGGAGAAGAGTTGGTAGTGAGACCCAGACAGGTTGCGCATCCACTGTATAAAAGAATGAAGGAACGGTATCTTCAATGACAATGTACGAGATGGAGAAGTAGAAGTATTTAGAGAAGAAATTAAAGATGCACATAGAGCACTAGGAGTTAGTACTAGTGAGTTCATGGTTGAGGATGGATTACTCTATCACTTCGCTACAAATGACTATGATGAGAATAAATGCAAGTTGTAACTCCTGATGAATGCAAACAGAATGCTTTAGAGATAGCTCATCACCGCCGGATTAAGGGGGGGGGGGCCCTGGGCCACCCACCAAGAGGGGGCCTCCCACCAGAGCAACTTGTGTTCATTTCGTGTTTATGCATTACATATTACAGCATTGGATGAATAGTCCCCGTTCAGTATTTCCTAACTAAAAGTGTCCTATTTATATATTATGATTTAGGTTACCAGTCTGTGGTGTATGCCATTGGGGGAGTTGGAAAGGGGGCCTCCCTTCCAAGCTGGCCCCGGGCCTCCCACATGCTTAATCCAGCCGTGTAGCTCAAAAATTACCGACTGTAGGTCATGGGGGAATCAAAGTAACTTTAGAAAGACTAAAGCGATTTAGTTGGTGGCCACGGACGAATACAGATGGTAGAGAATTGTTGCAAGGCGTGCCTTACTTGCAACCGCTTCAAGCCGTCAGGGGACGCCCCAGCGCCGTTGCAACGATACCCTAGAAGTAGGAGTACACTTTTGAGAGAATTCATATGGACCTGATCGAAACTATAAATCCAAGTGAAGGGATATAAATATATTATGGCAGTAATAGATGTGATGACACGATATTTGATAGCCGTCCCGCTTCGCACGAAGACTGCTGATGAGGTTGCCAGAGCGTTCGTTAAAAATGTCGTGTGTGTTCGCGGAGCACCACGCTTGGATGAAGATCACAGACCAAGGAGCAGAGTTTGTTAATGCAACTCTTAAAGGAATAGCTGAGTTGCTAAAGGGCCAAAAAGACAACAACAACAGCGTATCACCCGTCTGCCAATGGGGTGATTGAGAGAACCAATGTCACGATAATAGAGAAATACCTAAGGAGTTTAGCAGAGGCTAATCCACAAATATGGGATTCAATGTTGTACTTTGCCACATGGGCATATAACACAGCGTATCACAGAGTGTTAAAGGAATCCCCACTCTACCTCATGTTCCTAAGGGACCCTGGTGTCCCGTATGATGTCGTGGAAAAGGAACCGATCTACTATGATCTGGATAACTATAAAAAATGAGATGGCCATTAAAGCTAATCGTACCTTTAAAAGGTGTTTAAAGGTACATTGAGGAAAGTCAGAAGAGACCATGGAAAATCAACAGACATCGAGAGCAAAAGTAAATAAGTTGTTGCTTTTGACTTAGTGTAAAAATTGTACATAGTTTGTATATAAACGGAGAAAAGAAAATTAGATTTTGAGTAACCCTAGAATCCCTTCCTGTTAATAAGGAACGAGACGCTCCCACATAGCGCCGGCCTTAAATGGACTTGTGATTGTGATGTGTTGTTATGTCTGGCTCCCCACTTGTACCTATCCAGCGCTACCTAATGAAACTTGATTAAATCTGATTAACCTGATTTGGACTTAACATAACGGAACTTAGTCTTCCAGAGGAGAAGAATAGACAAAAAGAGTAAAGCAAGTAAGGCTAGCACGACACCTTTGTCTAAGGTGGATATGCGTAACCTGTGTAAGAGCAGTACTGTATTGGGACGGTGTGGCCTTATGTGTCCAGGGATAGCTCTATATATAAGAAGGTATGGCTATGTATATTGAAAAAAAGCTTTGTGTGTCGGGTTATGGATATGTATATGTAGATGAATCGACATTTGTCAAGATGTCATAGTGTACGAATGAGTGGAGGTGGGACTACGTGTGTTCAGGTGGAACTACGTGTGTGGAGGTGAGGTTGGGGTTACGTAGGTGAAGGTAGGGCTACGTGTGGAGGTTTGGATCTGTAGAGGAGTGGGTGTTTGTGTGGAGGGATGGCGTGTGTCACTGGAGGCGAGGCTGTGCAGAGGCTATGGCTGTATATCTGGGGATGCTTTCAGTCAGGATGCTGAAGTGTGGTTCTGTGTTTGGTTGTCTTTGTGTGTGTGTGTGTGTGTTTGTGATCGTGTGCGTGTGTGTGCGTGTTTTTTTGTGTGTGTGTGTGTGTGTGTGTGTGTGTGTGTGTGTGTGTGTGTGTGTGTGTGTGTGTGTAGGTGAATGTGTTGTGAGTGGAGGCGGGGTGGGGGTTGTATAGTTTGATGTTTTTACAGTGTGTGTGTGTGTGTGTGTGTGTGTGTGTGTGTGTGGGTGAATGTGTTGTGTGAGGAGTCGGGGTGGGGGTTGTATAGTTTGATTTTTTTAAAGTGTGTGTGTGTGTGTGTGTTTGTGTGTGTGTGTGTGTGTGTGTGTGTGTGTGTGTGTGTGTGTGTGTGTGTGTAAGCTCACTATACGTCAAAGAACCTTGGTAATACATGAGAAGACATGCTATTAAAGTTGCAACACAAATATATTTTAATGTGTGCTGTGAGTGTCAACATCTCTCTCAAAATAACGCCACGCTTCTTCTCCCCTTTCCTGTCTCCTTGCCATGCGTCTGTCTGTCTTCCTGTCTGTTATGTCTTTCTGCCTGTCTCGCTATGTGCAAACCACAAACAAGTCTCAACTGTCGACAACACCTAGAATATCCTTAGTATCCTGCATTATACTACTTTTTTTCAGGGTAACTTGACCAAGATTTTCGTCCTCTTGCCGCTTACTTCACATGGGCCATTGACAGAAAAGGGCAGCGCTACGGCTCCTCTTCAAAGGCACTTTTTTGTGACTTACATATTCCTAGTATTAATCTATTGCTTCAACTCAGTATTCAAGTTGGGAGAGGAAAATTTTAAGCCAAGTTTGAGTAAAATGGGTACAGAATTAATAAAGTCAAACAGCATACCTTTGGTGGGTGCAGTGGGAACAAGGCGACAGTTCACAGGCAGGACAATGGCGGGATAATCCAGCAAAATCTAATCACCAGCTTATGTGGTAACGCCAACAACACTCGCGCCACACAGTCGGTTGAAACACCCGTTCAGTTTATCACTAAACACCTGTGGTTCTGAAGTATGATAACAGAAAATAAAATAATCGCGTAGACGTTATGTAGCCTACAGATGCACTCTCTCCACGGAGTCAGCCACTCTCTCCACGGAGTCTGGCTTTCTGACGTTCTGTTTATTGCTTGTTCATCACAATGCTTCGAAATTGGTGAGCCTCTCACTCGGACATGACGACTGACTGAACCTTTATCCTTGTCTTGTACCCCTGACCTTTTACTGAATTCTATAAGAAAACGAATTACTTCATCCTAGCCTAACACAAAGTCTATTGTACAGAGATGATCTGCTCGCTTGGCTTCCCCGCGCACCTTATGTAGCACCACTGATTAAGTCGGGGTGGGCTTCATATTCAGAGCAAGCAGTAATATGGATGGGTAACTTTTTGAAAAATTAGTCAGTCTGTCCGCTGACTCTTCCTGCTTGGATTCCAACGACAACGTTCCCGAGTTCGTAAGGGTTTGTTTTAGAATGGTAAATTCAAAATCTAAAAAAAGAAATAAGATAATCTGCTGACTTTTTTCTTATAATCTTGCTAACAGACAGGCAGGCAGGCAAGGGAGGCAGAAAAGGCAGATGAGCAGGCGGTCAAGGGCAGGCAGACAGACTGATAGATTGATATATAAACCTGGCCAAACACATAGCTTCATCAGGCTTTCTCGGTTGACTGTAATAACATCCACTAGTAGCAGAAGCAGCAATTTTTTTTTTCTAGTCGCTTTTCTGATTACATATTTTGTTTTCAGCCATACTCGTACCAGATAAATCAGTTAACAATGATGTCCGTATCTGAGGATTAATAAAGCTTTAGTTTCACTACTGTACATGAGAAAAAAAAGGCAATGAAAATATCAACAGTACCCCCATTAGTCTAATACCACAGCCTTCTCTCATTCGCCTCTGTCTACGTTTTTTCCTTTAACCATTCTTTTCCCCAGATGGAGAGTTGTGGCAGACTCCTGTATTCCATAAACTGGCATGTTATTCGCTCTACGTACAAGATTATTATGTACAAAAATCTAGATCGTCATTATTACGAGAATTTAGGTAAAGAGATTTTGAAGTGATGTAGAGGAGCTGGGAACCCTCTATCTTGACTGCTTTTGGGCTGGGAGTTTCCTGTTAGTTAATATCAAAAAAGGTAATTACACAAGATACCAGTTATTAATTTGATGACATGCTCTGATGAGAAGAGAAACTCAGACATAATTGTAGCCCACGTTTATTTGTATCAACATCTACACTTCGTGGCTTTGGAAAGACAATATTAGGTAGTTTCGAAGACTGGTGAGTAGAGAGGGACTGACGGGGATGTGTGGTGGTGTGGGGCGGGATATGGTATTTGCTACCCCGCAGTAAAGAAATACCACATAGCTCTCTGTTGGCTGCTCCTGTTACTGGCCGTTCGTCACCCCTGCAGAGAAGAGACAATATCTTAGTTAACCCTTCACTGCCACAGATCTTTAGTATTATATAAAATCGTCTTGAGACAGTAAGAATAAAATAAAAAAGTATGATGTAGGATTCATTGGGGTGTCATATCACACCCGGGGTCTTCTATGCCATGTTGTACTGCATGTGACTTTGGAGACATTGTAAGGTGTGGCTGTGTGGAAGTGCAGCTATGTGCAGGTCTCTGTGTGTGGGGGGGGGGTGAGTCATAGAGAGAGAGAGAGAGAGAAATTACATGTCCACATACGTAAATGCTTGCGTGCATTAATCTTTTTCCGAGCATCACTGAGTCCATTCACCTGTGTGTGTGTGTGTGTGTGTGTGTGTGTGTGTGTGTGTGTGTGTGTGTGTGCGCGTGTGTGTGTGTGTGTGTGTGTGTGTGTGTGTGTGTGTGTGTGTGTGTGTGTGTGTGTGTGTGTGTGTGTGTGTGTGTGTGTGCGCGTGTGTGTGTGTGTGTGTGTGTGTGTGTGTGTGTGTGATGTGATGCGTGTGTGTGTGTGTGTGTGTGCTGATGTGTGTGTGTGTGTGTGTGTGTGTGTGTGTGTGTGTGATGTCCCCATGGTTGTTCAATATATATATGGATGGGGTGATGAGAGAAGTGAAAACACGAGTAGTGGGGACAAGGATGGCGTTGGTAATGAATGGTGATGGATGGAATATCTCAAATTTTTTGTATGCTGATGATGCATGGGGTCGAATGAAAATGAAAAGTCAAGAGTTAGAGCAGTGCAGAAGGTACTGCTGAGGAATTTATGTTGAGTAAAGAGAGTGGATAGGATACGAAATAACGATTTTCCGGAAGATGTGGAGTGAGGAAGTCGGTGTACACCAGAATCGAAGAGAGTGTACTGAGATGGTATGGTCATGTTGAGAGAATGTATAACACTTGAGTGGTGAAAAAGGTATAACTGAGCGAATTTGAAGGAGGGAGGAGGAAATTGAAGCCAAGGAGAAGGTGGAGAGATATGGTGGATAGGTGTGCTAGGATGAGAGGTATGGAAGTCGGTGAGCCTGGCTGGATGAATGTTGTGAGAAGTGCATAACCAGAGATTTGGCCTTGCCCATTTTAACGTGACAGCGTTCTAATTGACTGTATCAGATAGGTATATGAGAAGCTACAGAACGTGGTGAAAGTTTTTTGGTTTACCCGATGGAGCCAGGATTCCGGGGGCTTGACTAATGAGTGAATGGAAGCGTACTAGGCAAACTTAGGTTGTCTGGACGTTGCTACTTCTCACCCTGCCGTAGGGTGGTAAAGGAGGTCTGGATGATGATGATGATGATGATGATGATGATAATGATGATTATTATTAAACATTCGTATCATTATTATTATGGGGGGATTGTGAGGCGTGAAAGGACTGAACTTTCTGGTAAGTCTTTTGAGTGTGTGGAAGAGTTTTAGTATCTAGGACACATGTTATGTGCTGGAGGTGGGGCTGGAGCAGCTCTGTGGCTAAAGTGAGCAGTGGTTGGAAGAAGTTCAGGGAGCTGTTGCCTCTCTTGACACTGAGAGGGCTCTCTCTACGTGCAAAGGGGTCTTTGTATGTGGCATGTGTTAGAATTATGTGCTGTATGGTAGTGAGACCTGGGCAGTAAAGAGAGAGGATATTCACAGACTCAAACGTACAGAAATGACAAGTGATTAGGTGGATGTGCAGTACGTCCCTGGATGTGAGGCCTGGGGGAGGAGGGGGGCTAAGTGTGGGACGGAAGAGGTGATAGGTAGGTGTGGACTGGAGTGTAGTGGTGGGGTGATGAGGAGGGGTAGAGTGATATGGTTTGGTCGGAAGGATGGGAGTGGGGTGTAGTGGTGTGGGGATGAGGAGGGATAGATTGAGATGGTTTGGGAGAATGGATGGGACTGGAGTGTATTGATGTGATGAAGAAGAGTAGATTGAGATGGTTTGGGCATGTGGAGAGGATGGGGGATGACAGTTGGGTGCAGAAAGTGAGAAATGTGAACATTGGGAGTTGGGGATGCGAGAAGCAGACTGGAAAAAAAAAAAAAACGGGGGCGAAGTCATTGGGTGCGACCTCATGGATAAGGGACAGAATAGGGAGGCTGCCCAGATCGAGCATCATGGAGAGCCGCCAGTAGGTGACTAAGGCAATGCATTTTTGTGCAAACAGGTTGGAGCGTTTATAAACGAAACGAGACGAAAAAACAAGTATGATAGTACCGTACAACTGGCCTGGACATGGCACTTGTGCTGTAGATGCCACACAGCAGTAAAAGTGATTTTGTTCCCACTAAACACAACCAGTCTGATGTAGACATTCAGCCAGGAGATCATTCCAACATTCCAGGGTGTTTACTATCACACGGCCATGTAAGACAATGTACACGCAGGGCTGGAGGTGAGCTGGGTTGATCACAGAGGACTGGGGTGACCTAGAGGTTCACCTACCACCACAGCAGGGGGTCAGAGCTCATGGTACGACACTCCAGCCCATTGTGGAAGTGTTGCCACTGAGAGGATCTGATGATAGCCAAACATAGTGTCAGTGAAGGGCAGCGTCTGTGGCAACCATCCAACGCGGGTGACGCTAAGCACCCGTGCACACGTCAGTCCTGGCAACACCCTTCACTGGTGCACTTAGGGTACCAGTGCAAGGAGACCAAAGAACACCGGGGCAAGGTTTATTTGGTGATATGATGAGTGACATTATCTGGCTACCCCACACCACCAAGACATGTCACTCAGCAAAACCATACAGGTGATGGAGCACGAGGCACCTATGCACTCAATGTAAACATGAGAAGGCCAAAAGACACAACACATACAGTAATGACGAGACCAACTTTGGCGGCAACTGAGCAAAATGTCGGAGGTGGCCGACTACTTCAGAGATTAATGGATATGATTCCAAGGTGGCGACCATCATCCACTCACTTGATGTATTACTGCCTACTTCTTCCTTTACCTCTATCATTCTTTTTCTGTATCTGCTCTCCTCTCTTTTCTATTTCTCACCAGCATCCACTCACTTGATGTGGTGCTGCCTACTTCTTCCTTCACCTTTATCAATCTTTTTCTGTGTCATCCTCCTCTCTTCCTGCTTCTCCCATCTTTCCTGTCACTTTTTGTTACTCCTCTTTCCTTTTCAGGTGGCTTTACATTGAGTGACAAGCCTAATGGTTTCCTGTAAGCCAGGAAACCATTTACCAACATGGGTGGTAACCATATAACTGTATACGTGTTCCTTAAGTGTCCAACAAGTGGGTTGGCGGAGGGTTAGTGCCCCTCCCATAAAACAACTAACTCAAAGAGACAAACGGCCTGCCAACACAGGATTATGGCGTCTGGCGATAAGATAGATAGATAGATACGGGATTAAGGCGTCTGGCGATAGATAAGATGAATAAATATATAGATAGATGAGGGATTATACCGTCTGGCGATAGATAGATATATAGATAGATATGGGATTATGGCGTCTGACGATAGATAGACAGATGGATAGATAGGGGATTTTGGCGTCTGGTGATAAATAGATAGATAGATAGATAGATGGATAGATGCAGGATTACTTGGCGTCTGGCGATAGACTGATAGGTAATGAATTATGGCGTCTGGCAGGTAGATAGACACATAGATGGATAGATACAGGATTCTGGAGAGTGGCGATAGATGAATGAGACAGATAACTCTCTATCTATCTATCTATTGCTCGAACATACCTCAATCCTGCAAGGAGTGGCCATAAACAAATCGCCTCCATGTCGTCCTGTCCCCCGCCATTTCACACCAACACTTGGCTCACATCCCCCTCTCCCTTATACCTCTCCACTCCATCCCTACATCTCATCCTTGGCCTCCCCTTCCCTCTCCTCTGCCTCTCCACCTCACTCACATGCACTCTCCTCGTCAGTCTCTCTCTCTCTCCATCCTCTCCACATGGCCAAACCACCTCAGTGTGTTTCTTCTAAGGCTTCTTATCACATCCACATCCACCCCCACAACGCTCCTTCACTTCCTCATTTGTCAGTCTGTCTCTCCATGTAACTCCACATGCTCCTCTCACATTTTTTTAGCCAAGGAAGAAGGAACCAAGGGCCAGGTGCCGGGAAATAGTTCCTTCAAAGAAAAAAAAAACAATGAAAGGAGAGCCAAATTCAAGATCCGTTTATTTCAGAGATGCCTGGACACACTGCGTCTGAAAGACTGGAGATCATAGGAAGTAGGAAATACAGGCAGAGGGAGACAGTTCCAGAGTTGACCTGTTGCATAAAATGAAGGACTGCCCAAAGGATCCTAGTGAGATGCCACCACCTTCCCCTCCCTCTATAAGCAACGATAATAAATACAAGGAAATTATAGTATATGTAAAGACAGCGAGGAAAACTATTTAGTGTGTGTTTGTTTATGTAGATGCATTTCTGATGGATTGATTAGTCTATAGGAAGTTGTTACATAAGAAGATGGAGGGTGAGCGGTTCTTCACATCCCTATCTATCTATCTATCTATTGCCAGACGCCTTAATCCCAGCAAAAGAGTGGCCGCAGACCAAACGCCTTCAAGTCGCTCTGTCACCCACCATTTGTTTCATATACTCTCATCTCACTCCCCCTCCTTCATTTACCTCTAAACTCCATCACTCCATCTCATCGTCGGTGTTCCTCCTCCCTCTCCCTCCCTCCCCTTCACCTACACCACCCTCTTGAGTCAGTCTTTCATTCCCGCTTCTCTCCACATGTCCAATAAGGCTTAAAGATACAGTAATACACAACTGTGTACGGTAAGTGTTATGCACAGCTTTGTTTTACTGTTTACATAGAACTATTCCTACTTGTTTTTATATATTTGCTTTAGAACTCAATGTGTTATACAGTGAACTACGCTATGTTGTAATTTCCTCCTTCTTGCTTTACTATCCTTATCCATCAGCATGTAGAATTAGATCTCATAGTCCATAGTCTACTCTGCAGCAAAAAGCCTCGAAAGGATCATAGGGTCTGTTGCTGTTTGCTGTTCTTTGTATTCCCCTTTGTACTCCCTCCCTCTTCTCTCTCCCTCCCTCCTGCCTCACATCCCTCCCTCCCTCCCCCTCCTCCCTCCTTCTCAATTTCTCCCTCCCTCTCTCCCTCTCCCTTCCACACCCTCTCTGCCTCTCCCTTCCCTCCCTCTCTGCCTCTCCCTTTCCACCCTCTCTGCCTCTCCTTCCCTCCCTCTCTGCCTCTCCTTCCCTCCCTCCCTCTCTGCCTCTCCTTCCCTCCCTCTCTGCCTCTCCTTCCCTCCCTCTCTGCCTCTCCTTTCCACCCTCTCCTCCTCTCCTTTCCTCCCCTCTCTGCCTCTCCCTTCCCACCTTAACACTATCTTGGAGGGCGCGGCATATGGCATTATCCCCAGCTGGCACCCTCCCGCCCCCCTCCTCTCCTCGGCTCTGTAAATGGGTATTATAATTTTTCCCACATTTTCAGGTCCGTCGCTTATTTGTTTTTCCGCATCAGCAGACGATTTCCACGGAGCAGCAACCCTGTCAGCCTGTCTGTCTCTCCACGTAGCTCCACATTCCTCTCAGATAACTTACAATGTTTCCACACCACTTTTCACACGAATAAAGATTGGTTAGGAGAAGCACATTAAGGTGGTTTGGCCATGTGGAGAGGATTGGAGAGAGTGAGACTGACGAGAAGAGTGTATGTGAGGTGGAGGGGCGGAGGGGGCGGGGGCGAGGCCAAGGATTGTGAGATGGAAGGATGAAGTGGTTTTTGTTTGTTTTGTTTGTTTTTGGCTTAATGGCCATCACCCTCTATTCGGGGTATTAGGCCAGCCGAGTTTTATGATGAAAGTACTGGTCACTCTCTCACCGCGCATACCGCCGATCTAGGGGGCCGGCCGAGGTAGGAGCATGTGATAAAATGCTCTAAGATCAATGAGACGCACCTCCTCCCCATGACAATCAGCACAGGTCTTATGTTCTCTCGCCGATCGTCGGCCAGGAGCAGATCGTAGAGGGTGGTATATGTTGTTGCTCCGAGCTGGTACGATCGGGTGTGAGCGCTGAGAGGCAGAAGGTGTCTATAGGAGGCTACGTCTGGCCGATCCTTAAGGTCGATAATAGGAGGGCGAGATGGGGTGCCCTCCTCTGTCCTGAGGAGTAGTGGACTCCCCGACTTCCTCCTCGGCCGAGGAGCCGGTCGACGCTTCCTCGGCCATGGAGGCGGTGGCAGACGAACAGGTCTCGCTCCTCCTCGAACGTTGCCCTGGCTGCTAGTGTACTTCCACCGTGGTCGTGATCGTATCGTTAGCCGGGGCCGGGGCAGGGTCGTCAACTTGAGGAGAGGTCCGTCCTTCGGTTGAGGGGGCCTTCAGCCCTAGCCTCTTCCTCCGGGTTCTGGCGAGGAATAGCTGGACGAGGCTTACGAGCCTGGCGCTCCCGTCGGCGAGGGACTGTATGTGGCATCACGGACGAAGCACTCGGGGATGACGAGGTTGAACGGCCCATTGCTCCTTGAAGATCTTTGGAAGGAGAACACGCAAAGCCCCCTTATCACCCCGCCAAAAAGCCTTCACCGTCGCGATGCACATCTCGGCGGCGGTGCTTACCTCCCCTGAACACCCTGGTGCTGATCCCTGGGCTCAAGTGCCGCCCGAGCCGTGGGACGCCGCCGTGCATAGGCAGAGCCCTGCACGGCAGCCCCTCCCGGTCCGGTGACGTCCCTAGCCTCAGGACCGCTTGGAGGGCGTTTCCAAAGAGGACAAACTCCACCGTCTGTACATCATCGCCACAAGGAGCGCTGGAGATGCCGTGTGGATTTGGTTTAGCAATCGCCTGACGGTGCACAAAAATATCAACACCAGCATCGTGGCGTTTGATAAAACCGTACCCCGCCCGAACGTTAAAACTAAAACCACAGCACCTCTGATCTTCATCTACAGATTGTGAAAGGCCGAGGCCTGCTGTCTGACCCCCTCAACGGGTCGTGAGCAACAGCAGGAGAGGTTGCAGCAGGAACGGGATCTGGACGTCCACACACTTCCATGGTTCGTCGCTCTCCGATAGAGTGGAGAGGTATATGAGAGAGGGCGGAGTGAGCTCGGAGCAGGGCAGTGAACTGGTGGGGGACAGATCGACAAGGAGGCGATTAGGTTGTGGCCACCCCTTACGTAATTAAGGCGTGTGGCAATACTGTAGATTGATAGAGGGTTCAACTGAAAGAACAGGCAGTATCAAAGAACTGATGAACAATATCCTGCCTCTGCTACATTCTGTCTCAAACAAGATGGGCAAGCTGTTGAAACACTATCAACACTGAGAATATCGACATACAGCTCGAGCGTCCTTCCCCTCTCACGGTTAGGGAGCTGACTGACGGGATTCAACGAAGCTTCTCTAGGTCGAGATAAAGTACTTGTTTTTATCCTGCTGATTGTGTTTACCTTTGGTATTATTCCTATCTATATATCCATCTATAGTCAGACACCTTCGACTTGCGTAAGGTATTTATACAAATCGTCTCCATGTCCTGCCTGTCCCCTGCTCATGTCGCTACCCTCCCCCCATCTTACACCCCCGTTTATGTACCTCTCTACTCCATCCCTCCATCTCCTCGTTGGTCTCCCCCTCCCTCTCCCCCTCCATCTCACTCACATACACTCCTAGTTGGTCTCTCACCACTCCAGCACTCCCCAGTTACATCCCCCATACCTCTCTCTTATAGGGCCCCTGTCCTACCGCTCTCCTCCCATTCCACCATCTCCTCCTCCGGTCTCCCCCTCCCTCTCCACCCTCCACCTCACTCACTGCTCCACTCTCTCTGGTTAGTCTCTCACCCTCCATACTCTGAATTTTCACCCCGTGTCTCCTATACATCCCTCCATCTCTTCCTCAGTCTCACCTTCTCTCTACCTTGTCCATATTACTCACATCAACTCTCCTAGTTAGTCTCTACCCCTTCATACTCTGAACTTTGACTGCTCTTCCTCCGTTGTCCTCCCACTATCTCACCCCCTCCAACTCACTGACATACACTCTCCTAGTTAGTCTCTCACCCCCTCCATTCTCCCATCCCACTAATCTAGTCGTCTGGGTTGATGATATTCACCTGAAATATAAACCACACATTTTTATTTATCCTTTTTACTGGCATTGCATCCCAGCCCGGACCAGGGTGGTGGTGGTGGTGGTGGTAGCCTTGCAATGGTGGTGGTGGTGGTGGTGGTAATAGCAATAGTGGTGGTGGTGGTAAGCCAGGAGACCATTTACATCGATTAGGTAGTAACCATATAACCCAACCCATACGTGTGTGACATAATTATTATAATGTCACAAAATGTAAGTTAGTCCAGTACATAAGCTAAGGTTTGCAATCAACGCCTTATCTGGAATATTGTATCATATGTGGAATGGATGTGGGCAGGCTTCACTAAAACAACTGGACAAAATTTAGAACAAAGCTGCTGGAATTATTAATAACCTTACTATTACAAATGAACTACCTCCCCTACAGGTGAGAAGGAATGTTGCCTCCCTTGCATTATTTTACAGATATTTCTATGGCAAATGCTCAGACGAAGTTGCGATCCATTGTGCCACCTCCTCCCATCACCTTCCCCTGTGCTACACGGGCATCTGGTAGCACTCATGACTGGAATGCCACACTGCCATACTGCAAAACTTCAGCCTATCAGAATCCTTTTATTCCCCAGACTTCATCTCTTTGCAGCTCGCTTCCCTAGAAGTTGTGTCCCCCAAACTTCCACCTACAGTAAAGTTGTTCAAGTCCAACTGTTACAGATTTCCTATGAATGGGGGACACCTGTAATCTATCTCTCTATCTGTTGCCAGACACCTCAATCCACAAAGGGTATTACACAGCAAATAGCCTCCATGTCACCCTGTCCCCCTCCATTTCACTGTCCTGTTCCGAGCTCACATCCACCTCCCTCATATACCTCTCCACTCCATCCCTCCATCTCATCCTTGGTCTCTCTCATATACCTGTAATCTGGTGTATGGATTTGTTTTTTGTTTTTTTTATTCATTTGTTTTTCCTTCCTCTCTTCTGTTATTTACAAAAAAGGTGATGACACTACAGGACTCAGAATTACAGCTAGGTTCAAGTTGCGGCAGCGAGCAATTCTAACCCATAGCTTTCCATCTCAGGTCCTACAGATTGTTCTCTCTCTCTCTCTCTCTCTCTCTCTCTCTCTCTCTTTAAGGTTTGGCCAGTAATTGTCTGATCGTGTGATTTTTGCTGTTGGCTAATGACGTGAAACCGGGGCTGGGACACGTGTTAATTACTCGGGTGTTTGGGCTTATTGTTGGGGGTGGTGGCAGTACGAAGAGCTGGTGGTGGTGGTGGTGATAGATGGTGGTGGTGTGTGTGTGTGTGTGTGTGTGTGTGTGTGTGTGTGTGTGTGCAGTTGTAGATGACAGTGGTAGGGAATGAAGAAGGTAGAAGTGGCGTTGGATGTGGTGGTTGTGTAAAAGGAATGTTTTATGTGTGTGTATGTGTGTGTGTGTGTGTGTGTGTGTGTGTGTGTGTGTAGTTGTAGATGACATTAAGTAAGTAACAAGGACTGGCACCAAGCCCAAGAGGAGTATATGGCACTAAAACCGCTGCATAAAAAGTAATGGGTATGCTATGGTGGAATAAAGGTAGAGAGAGGAAGACTGGGGAAGACACTAAATGTGAGGGCCAAGATACGGGTTTGAGATGGGAAGCGCATGAGGTGTGTGATGGAGAAAACTTTGGAGATTCACCAAGAAGATCGGCTAAGGTAGGGGGACGTCCAAGGGAGTAAAGGAAAGGGAGAGTCCGTCTGCGCACGACGTGGAACGAGAAGGGCAGTCAAGCAAAAGATGAGTGGACCGTGAGTAGAGGACCTGAAAACATTGACAGATCGGAGGAGTGCCTCCTAACATTAGAAAGCCATGTGTCATCCGCGTGTGGCCAAGGCGCAGACGGGCTAGGGCTATTTGCCCAACGCCTGTTGCAATGGGAGGACGACTGCCAGTGAGTGACAGTACGTTTGATGGAGCGGAGTTTGTTAGCAGTTGTAGACGTTCATTTTGTTTGTCACCGCTGGCCAAGGAGACGGGCAACAATCGGGAAATAATCAGTTGCCGGGATAGGATGAGGTGTGACAGAGCAGAAGGTGACTGCGCCAGCCCAGGCAGTCAGCCCTCTCACTACTCGGTATTCCAACATGGCTTAGGACCCAACAGGAGACAGACTTCAATCTGGTGTTAATGCGGAACAACCATTCCTGTATCTTCAACACTAGCGGGTTGCTGGCAGGGATAGACTGGTTATATAATTTTTGCACTAAGTGTTTCTGTGAGAGTTGCAAAAGTGATGTAACCTTGACCGGTTTTGTGGTCAAGTGTTTGGAGGTAATTTTTCCAGTTTAGTGTTTGCTGTTCTGATATTTTATTGTTTATTTGAGTGTTGAGTTCTTGTATTTGTTGTACGATGTCTTGTGTATGGGGTGTTGGGGAGTGTTGCAGTGTGTCCCGTTGTCTGATGAGGCCTTGAATTTCTGGTGTGAAGTTGGGGTTGTGTCTCGTTCTGTTGCCTCTAGGGATGTGTCTTTTGTCTGCGTTTTGTATAATTGTATTGAAAGTGTGCACAGCGGTGTTGATGTTTGTGATGGGCGTACTGTTTAGCCTTTCTCTTGTAAATAATACGAAGTACCGGTAATATGTACCCAAATCGCACTAAAATCATACTAGAGTGGCTGAAAGTGTTATTTTATATTATACTGTGAATTACTGTGATAAAATTTGTGATTTAGCGATATTTTTTCGAGAATCAGAGAAGTTATGATGCTAAGCACATTAGTGAGCGATCATTTTTGCGGCTGCAAACTGTACAGCAGTGCTATGAAATGACTCATGACATTTTATCAGTAAGTTTTATAAAAGTAAGTGGTAATAAAAGTCATTCATGAAGTTTTATAAAGTTTGTAATGATTTTCCTCATATCACTA